>NW_007730421.1:26531-42986 GCF_000696425.1 Galeopterus variegatus
AGCATCTCTTAGCTGTCTCACATCATAGGGCCAGGGGAGAGAGGTATGGTGTGGCAGAGAGGGGGAAATAATTTTCTGCATCTTTATTTGACAACTCTATGTAGGCTTCTGTGCAGAGCATGGGACTGCTAGACCATAAAGTTTAAAACTCTGTACAGGGACTAGAGGTCCATTTTATTTGCTTAGTATATAGCACAGAACTACACACTATTGGTATTTAATAATTATAAGTTAAATTAATTAACTTCCTGTGGTGGTCTTGACTCCACAAGGGAGAGGTATTGGCCCTGAAAAAGTGTTGCCTGTCGATTCTGGCTACTCTCCCAGCTGCTGCTTCTTCCTCAGCCTGTTGGGTAGCAACTTTATCCAAAGTACTGCTGATTACACTGTATCACCAATGTGGCCATTTTATTGTCAGTAATAGACATGAAAATCTCTCAACAAATTACATTACTTTGGGGTTGGCAACCTTATTATACAAAAATCTTCTAAAAGCCTTGGTGGGCCAATCGATGCTGAGTAAACCCAAACAGGAATCCAGAGTAGGGTGTGGGCACTCAGGGAAGTGACAGCCTCGTCACGAGATTGTTATTGCAGGAAGAGAAAAAAAAAATCAAAGCAGAGGCCAAAGCTGCCACTTAGTTTGTGCAAAATGAATTTTTATTGCTGTGAAAATAAAAGGTAATGCTAATGGTTACCTTAGGAAAAAAAAAATGATAGTAACTTAAGCTGTACAGAGACAAGGGACTTAGTCATAAATTGAAGTTACACCAACTTTAAGCCCTTTTAGGAGGGCGTGAAAGAAAATGAGAATGGAGATGTACTCTACGTGATTCCTGTTTGCACTGACACGGGTGCAGGCCAGCTCCTGGGACAAAGTCGTCATTCAGTCCTGGCCCCTCACTGAGGTAACCTTGTCTGGGAGATAGGGAGAGTCTCCCTAAAAATGTGACATTTAAATTAATATTTTGAGGATAAATAGAAGATAGCATAGAAAAAGGAGACAGGAAAAAAGGTGGGAAAAGAAATAGATTAGAAGCACAGCTGAGGGAGCAGAACTCTGTTTGAACTGAATTGAGTAAAATCAAAGAGCAAGACGTTAACTGCAGAAACTCCTTGTGCAGGTAGAATGAACACGGTTTGGAAAGCCAGCCTCTCTCAATGTCCTTCTCCACATGAGGGAACTTGCAAAGGATTGCATGTTTAACTGATTAAATTTCACCTCTCTTCTCACTCAGAAATATCTTTTGGTTTCAATGTGTTCAACCTTCCACATTTGGCAATAGATTCATTTCTCTAAATCTCCTTTGTGCCAGCCGGAGCTTTCACTCATGTCTTTCCATGAGCCACAAGAACTTTCAACACTAGACACTTACTCGTGTAAGGCCTTCTATCTCTTTTTCTCTCCTGTCCAATTCCATGCTTGCCTCTTTCACAGTTCCATCCCATGACTCCCCATTGCTTTATTATTTAAAATTTAGGATGAGCAGATAATTTGTCATCCAAACTAGGGAAGTTGAGCATGTATGGAATGCTATTAATAATTACTTTAAAGAAACAGGTGCACACCATAACTGTCTCTGGGCAAACTTAAATATATGGTCGTCCTTTTCATAGAGTATATTTCCTGTGGGCATATATATGTAGCAACTTATTACTATGATCTTTGGATTTTTTAGTTCAAGCTTTTCATGTATATTTGACTTAAGCCTTAATCTAATAGAGCACTTCCTAGAGAGCAGAGACCCTGTTTTATCTCTTCTGTTCCAATCACTGCTTGACACTGTGCTAGCAGGTACACAGTGAAATGTAGTATGTGAATTTAAAACAAAATAAATGATTCATGGCTGATGGCCACACAGCAGTCATTCTTAACCTTAACAGCCCATTAGAATTGCTTGGGAAAGTTAATAAAATAATTTGATGCCAAATATTCGAGTTTAATTGGTCATGCGTCTGGCTTGGACATCAGGGCTTTAAAATACTACTGGGAGATTCTGATATTCAGCCAACATTGCAGACAAGCCCCAGGGAGGTCATTTGTCAAGAACTATTGTGATGAAAACACATACTCTGTGAATGAAGAGGCAAGGAAGGAACAACTCTACATAATCACAAAGTATTAGACTTAGAAACCATGTCAGAATTGCAGCAATATTATTAAATACTCAGACTTTAGAGCCAGATGGATGCAGAAGCAAATTACCTGAATTGGGCAAAACCTGCTGGAAGAATAACAAGAAAATAGTAATCTAATTCACATTAACTAGAAAAACAATAAAAAGTAGTAAATTGTCCTAGATTTCTTCCAGCCATTTTAATTTAAAATACACTGGTCCATGGTTGGTCAGACATAAATTCAAAATTGCTCTGAAAATATGGTCATCAAATTCCTCCACCTCTAGTAAATCACCCTATTGTCCTCCTGTGGGAAGATGACTTTCTTTTCGTTGTCAAAACAGGGCAGTGTAGAAAGATGTCTGTTTTCTTTGAGACTAATTACAGAGACTATAAAGTGAGCAACAGAGGTTAAAGTCTTTCCAAGATTTCCCACGGTTTATGGATTAAAGGCAGTGTAGAAAGATGTCTGTTTTCTTTGAGACTAATTACAGAGACTATAAAGTGAGCAACAAAGGTTAAAGTCTTTCCAAGATTTCCCACGGTTTATGGATTAAAGCTCAAATCTTTGACATTCAGCTTCTATGATCTGATCCATGCTCTCCCCTGCAGCTGAACCACCTGATATCCCTCCCCGTGTATACGCCAGCCATTCAGAATTACTGTTCCATGCTTCCTCCCACTTCCACCAATGAGTCCCTCTGTTACTGTGCCCTAATCATTCCTGACCACAGCAGGCAAACGTATCAGTTATACCATTTGTCTACTCGTACTGTCGTTTTTGGTATCCGTTTCTGTCTGTATGTGGAAGTGAGATTTGCAAAGGCAAAGAACGTGTGAATGCTCCTCCATATCTCTAAGAACGAGAAGAGACCTGGCCAACAGTAAGTTCTCAAAGAGGTTGAACCAGTGAAAGAATGAATACTTATCGATTTTGCAATGATAATGATAAAAGTGAAACACAAAATTAGGTCACTCATATGTACAATAAAAACATGTTTGCCTATTGATGAAGGGAAGGAAAAATTCCTATCCAGAAATTGAAAACACTGATGCTATTATTTTATAAGAAACTCTTTTTTTTCCCCTTTGCTTGGGAAGAAAGCAAAAATTTGTAGCAAAATGGCTCCCTCCACCAAAAAGACAATTTATTTGTTGGTCTGCCTGAATAAAAAAAAAAGAGAAGTTTGATTAGTGCAGAACCTTGAAGTCCTGATGTTCCAACAGAGGCAACAGAATTCAATTTGTACCGAAGAAGTTAGGAAGCAGAATATGACTTGGAATCCAGGGGTCTCCACCATCTACTAGCTGTNTGTCCTAGATTTCTTCCAGCCATTTTAATTTAAAATACACTGGTCCATGGTTGGTCAGACATAAATTCAAAATTGCTCTGAAAATATGGTCATCAAATTCCTACACCTCTAGTAAATCACCCTATTGTCCTCCTGTGGGAAGATGACTTTCTTTTCGTTGTCAAAACAGGGCAGTGTAGAAAGATGTCTGTTTTCTTTGAGACTAATTACAGAGACTATAAAGTGAGCAACAAAGGTTAAAGTCTTTCCAAGATTTCCCACGGTTTATGGATTAAAACTCAAATCTTTGACATTCAGCTTCTATGATCTGATCCATGCTCTCCCCTGCAGCTGAACCACCTGATATCCCTCCCCGTGTATACGCCAGCCATTCAGAATTACTGTTCCATGCTTCCTCCCACTTCCACCAATGAGTCCCTCTGTTACTGTGCCCTAATCATTCCTGACCACAGCAGGCAAACGTATCAGTTATACCATTTGTCTACTCGTACTGTCGTTTTTGGTATCCGTTTCTGTCTGTATGTGGAAGTGAGATTTGCAAAGGCAAAGAACGTGTGAATGCTCCTCCATATCTCTAAGAACGAGAAGAGACCTGGCCAACAGTAAGTTCTCAAAGAGGTTGAACCAGTGAAAGAATGAATACTTATCGATTTTGCAATGATAATGATAAAAGTGAAACACAAAATTAGGTCACTCATATGTACAATAAAAACATGTTTGCCTATTGATGAAGGGAAGGAAAAATTCCTATCCAGAAATTGAAAACACTGATGCTATTATTTTATAAGAAACTCTTTTTTTTCCCCTTTGCTTGGGAAGAAAGCAAAAATTTGTAGCAAAATGGCTCCCTCCACCAAAAAGACAATTTATTTGTTGGTCTGCCTGAATAAAAAAAAAAGAGAAGTTTGATTAGTGCAGAACCTTGAAGTCCTGATGTTCCAACAGAGGCAACAGAATTCAATTTGTACCGAAGAAGTTAGGAAGCAGAATATGACTTGGAATCCAGGGGTCTCCACCATCTACTAGCTGTGGACCCATTGGAAAACTTAAAATGTCTCCAAACTCCTATTTTCTAATCTTTGACATGGTTTTATAACAACACATGCCTTTGTTTGTGTAAATTGTATGTGAAGTGACCATATTAGTTCAACACATGTGGGAGATAAATGTTTTATTTTTTCTGTTCCTTCCCTCAGTCAGAAAGGCAAAGCCCATCTGGATTTAAAAAAAAAAAAAGTAAAAACAGCCGATTGATTTCTTCACATCCTGTGGTTATGTTGCTTAACTGAAATTCTACTGAATGGCCTAAGATTATTTTAAAGTAAATAATAACAAATGAATACCAAGTGAGAACATTTTTTAAAGCCATAATTTTAAACTAAAAAATCAATTTGATGTTGTGTAAAAATAAACACAAATATATCAACAAGATCAATGGATCAATAATCCACTGAAGATAGTATCTTCCTCTGCTTAGAAAACACTTTTTTTTTTTTTTCTCTTTATCATCTTGGAGAGATGTTCTTTGTGCCTAAAAGGTGCAACCCCTAAGAGTGCAGGCTTTAATTCCTTAAAGTACACCAAACAGTAACCAAATGACCCTGCATGCCCTCAGAAGGTAAAAAAGAAAATATGACTGTCCTTATTATCAGAAAATCAGGAAAGAGCAAACCCAAAAGATGAAATGAGTCCCTAATTATATATGTTTGATAGGGCTGCCACAACAATGTTCCACACGTGGAGTGGCTTAAACAACAGAGATTTATTTTTTCATAGTTCTGGAGGCTAGAAGTCTGAGATCAAGGGCTATCTCAGGACTCTTCCCAGCAGGGATGATTGCTTCTGAGGGCATTGAGGAGAGGATCTGTTCCAGGCCTCTGTCCTTGGCTTATAGACAGCTGTCCAACCCCTGTGTCACTACATCCTCTTCCCTTTGCACATATTTCCATCCAAATTTTCTCTTTTTATGAGGACACCAGTAATATTGGATTAGGGCCCACCCTAATGACTTCATCTTAATTTAATTACCTCTATAAATACCCTATCTCCAAATCCGGTCATATTCTGAGGTACAGGACAGGGGTTAGGACTTCAATATTCTTCCCATACACTAGTTTTCTTCTTTTAAAAAGTGTGAAATGCCAACAAATGCAGCTTAGAGTCATTTTCATCTCAGTGTGGATTTTAGTCAATTAAATTTAAGTGCTTAAATATAAATTGAAGTGAATGAACTATTTTATCATTTAAAAGATCATTTTTATGTCAAGATAAACTTCAAACTGTGAGAGATTTTATGCTTGCTTAATAGAGTATGTAAATGATAAATAACATTAAATTAAGCATTTACTATATGCTAAACATTTAAAAAATCACTTTTTGGAAATCCCCTCACTTAGTTGTGTGTTCCCATCAACAATATAAGGTAAGTGGGATTATTAGGGACCCCTATGTCTGTAGAAATAGAGTTGCAAGTATGGGAAGCACAAATTCCCCAAGCGTGTCACTGGGACTGATGATATGCAGGGCCACTCCTACATCCACACCTTGATTCCTGAATTTTTATGTTCAGCCTTTAGAGGACATAAAATCCTATAATGGCCATTTCTCTGTAAGGCATGAATTATTGTGCTTGCTAAAGCTCTGTGGATAGGAAATGACAAACCATACCCAGACTATGTCTCAAATCCAGTCAAGATGAATTGATGCACTTCCCATGATGGAAAAAATCCCACATAATCAACTTGTACCAAGTGGGTGGCTGAGCTCCTTGAGGGAAGGTGTCATATTGGAGTTCACCATTTGTTTCTGTTGGAGTTTGGACATTTGGCAGTGGCAATAGCTAGATGAGCTTTGGGGAGTGCAAGCCCATGCTGTGGGGCCTCTGTGTAGTTTCCATTTCTGCTGTTGTAGCTACTTTATGTAGCCTTTATGTCAACAGTAGTGTGGTCAGCCAGCTCAGTTGTTCTGTCTACTTGATTGCTTAATGATTCTTTTCTATGGTGGATACATTCCAGTGAATATTAGCATGTGATGCAATGATCACTTTTTTTACTTTCTCCACTAGGTCTATCACAGGACTCTTCCCAAGACATTGTTGTCTCTGATCCACCGCTCTTTCTCCTTCCAGCCCCATGAACAACCTGTCAAACCCTTTGGTCCATTAGTTTATACATCCACATCTCAGGACAAATTTTTCAACCAGAAGTGAAATACAAGGTATAACCCTTGAAGCTTTGCCAATCAAAAGGATTTTTCCCTCACTGCCGTCTCTCAGGGCCACTGTTGTGAGTCTGTAGTGCATCTACCATTCATTTCAGCATGCACCAATGTATTGAGCTAACTCACCCATGAATTAAACTCAGAATTTTTATTTGTTTGTTGGCTGGTTACTATAGGTGTTAGCAGAGAGCAAGGCACTATAGCAACAATGATAGATGACACGGGCCTCTGGGCAGCCTAACTGATAATCTAATTTGTGCCCTATTTCTGCCTGATCTTGCATATACCATTTCTATCTAATAATGTCCAAGCTTATGAATTGCAGGGTCAGACAGAAGACAGCTCATGATGAGTAGTTATGGCCACATAGTCACATGATATCACAGCCTGGCTCAAGAAATAGAGGACACTTAAATTCTAGTTTATTTACTGGGATTGACCATAAAACCCACATGGCATCTTTTCCCATAACAGATAAACATAATATCAAGGAATATGCTGGGTCATATGGCAGAAACTGCAGTGCATTCTGACTTTGCCTCACAGCTGTTATATGCTCTAGGACTCACTCAAATCAGGTAGTCTTTTGAGTTGCTTAAAGGTTAAAGCAAATTTGTTAAGTGTGAAATATAATGCCTCTAGAAGCTGAGGACTATCAGGTGTGTTTCTTTCTTAATGGTGGGAGATTCAAGAAGCAATAATTTGTACTTTGCAGCAGATATAATAATTTGTTATTTTGGTGCAGATATCCTGTCATGCTCAGAAACTGGGTCCCTGAAAACTTCTGTTTTGTGTCTGGTCCCTAAATTCCTGTAGGGTTTACCTCCCAGTTTGGAGTGCCTGTGTCTAGCCAAGGCCGTCAACATATTTGCTAATTCTTGCTCATCTTCTCTGAATTAACATAATGTTATTAATATAGAGGAACAACATGATGTTTTGCAGAATATCTCAACATCAAAGATCACTTGAGATGTTGTTATATCAGAGGACAAGAGGGTAAACATTGCCCTGGGACATAAACATAAATGTATACTGTTATTTACCCTGCATGAATGCAAAATATTCTGTACTCCTTGGTAGGGATAAACAAGAATGCATTTTCCAGATTAATAACTTCATACTGTGTATCCGAGGCTTTGTCAATGTGCTCTCATAAATACCTTCATTGGGTACACTATCTGCAATTACTTGGTTGACTTTGATGTAATTCACTGCCATCTTTTCATATTCATCTGCTTTTGTGGTGGGGACATTAAATATGAATACATTGGGACCATAGCCCCTACATCCTTTAGGTTTCGAAGTATGCCTCTAATCTCTGCTACTTGCCTCAGTATCGGGGCATATACTAGGGTGCATAAGCTTGAAAGTGAGTGTTTTCTTAGCTACTGTGCCCCAGGATCCACACTGGCTTCATCATAGCCCTGACTGTACTTGGGATACAATATTGGTTTTAATTTTTTTCTTTTTCTTCTATTATTGTATATATTTTTTATTGAAATATAGTTGATTGTACATATCTGTGGGATACAGCATTGAATATCAATACCTGTATGCAATATGTGATGTTGAAATCAGGATAATTAGTATATCCAACATTATACAATGTAATCAATTTTCATGGCCTTTTACCAATTCCTCTCTTTCCTCCCAGCCTGTCCCACTTTCCCAACTCTGGTAACCTCAGTTCTGTTCTCTCCTTTTGAAAATTCAATGTATTATTGTGATTGTTAGATCTTTTTTTTCATTATCTATCTATCTATCTATCTATCTATCTATCTATCTATCTATCTATCTATCTATCTATCTATTTATTTTTACTCCCACATGTAAGTGAGGACATGTGGTATTTCTCTTTCTGTGCCTGGCTTATTTCACTTAACATAATTTTCTCTAACTTCATCTACATTGCTGCAAATGGTAGTATTTCATTCCTTTTATGGATGAGTAATATTCCATTGTGTATATATACCACATTTTCTTCTCCAGTCATCTAATGAAGAACATATAGGTTAGTTCCAACTCTTGGCTACTGTAAACAGAGCTGCAATAAACATGGGACTGCAGCTATCTCTTTGACATGATGGTTTCCATTCCTTTGAGTATAAATCCAGCTATGGAACTGTTGGGTTGTATGACAGTTCTATCTGTAGTTGTTTGAGGAACCTCCAAATCATTTTCCATAATGGCTGCACCAATTTACAGTCCCACGAATAGTCTAGGAATTTTCCCTTTCTGCATCCTCAGCAGCATTTGTTATTCTTGTCTTTTTGATAATAAGCAGTCTAACCGGGGTGAGATAACTCCTCAATGTGGTTTTGATTTGCATTTCCCTGATGATGAGTGATGTTGAGCATTTTTTCGTGTGCCTGTTGGCCATTTGTATGTCTTTTCTTGAGAAATACCTATTTAGTTCTTTTTCCCATTTTTTAATTAGGTTATTTGTCTTTTTACTGTTATGTTGTTTGAGTTCCTTGTATATTCTGGGTATTAATCTTTTGCCAGATACATAGTTTGTAAATATTTTCTCCCACTCTGTAGGTTGTCTGTTCACCCCAGTAACTGTTTCTTTTGCTGTGCAGAAGCATTTTAGTTTGATAAAATTCCATTTGCATATTTTTTCATTCTGTTGAATGTGCTTTAAAACCTTGGTCTACTTGGCTTTTCCCATTATGACATCCCTTACCCTACAGGCCAGAGAATCAGTGGAAGGGTCCTGCCAACAACCACATGTGTTCATTCCAACTTTACAGCTGAGGATCAAGAGAATGATCACTGGGTGGGTCTGTGAACCCAGTGGACCTACTGTGAACTGGGCTTGGGCCAGAGCTTCATCTATGACCTACCCCACATGCACTACTATAACAGGGGCACTGTAATGACATTTCAGATATATGGATTTTAATGTCAAATTAGACCCTGTGTCTAACATTTCTCAAAATGCCTTATTCTGCTTTCCTGTGTGAACAATTATTTGTCTGTGGTCTTGGGTCTCTTTGAAAACAAAGAACTCCTTTGCAATATATACTTTCTGTGGTCTTACATGTCCTTTTCTTAAGGACATAACCTCTTCAAGTCAATGTATAATGTATCTGTAAATTGGCTTCCTTCTGTAAACTGAGCAAAAAATTATCATCTTATTAAGGTGATGTCCCTTAGTCCTTTGATTATCTTTGATTTCTTTTGATTGTGTAGGTTGAGAAATACTTGTGTTTCCTTCCCACGTCCTCTTGTCCCTAGAAATACTACTCTCTCCGTATTTCTCTATGAGCTGGGCTGTCCTGGTTGTCATTCTGTCCTTCACATTTATTATGATCTTTGTGCCCACCTTACTGATATTTCAGAACTGTGACCTGGCCCCTGTGACTTTGATATATTATTCCATTGCTATTAGGCAGCTCAGTTCCATAACAGTGTCTCCTTCCATTTGGTGTGACCCACAGAGGACAGTCAGTATAAGCTTCTCAGTGATTCTGGGGCTCCTGTTACCACCAGCATGTCCCTTATTTCTTTGGAACACAGTCCTCCAGCCACCTCACAGAACAGATGTGCTGGCCTTACATAGTGTATACTCTCTAGTATTTCCACTTTTCTGAACATTTTCATTTTTTTTCCCAGTGTCTACCTCACCAGCCCTGTCATTTCTGTCTCAATTATTATGTCACACATTCTCAAAGCTTTCAAGAGCCATCCTAAAAGTACATTAGTATCATCTTCCAGAGTCCTTGCTAGGGTGTTAAATTTTGTATTTTGGGATAGTGCATATGTCACCAACTTATTCCTTGTCCACCTATGTGTTTCTTTCCCTATACAATGCACCTTTAGGATCCAGTTCCATATGCTCTACTAGCTACTGTCAGTACAAGCTGGCTTGGTCTGCAGTTCCTACACTCCATGGGGTAGACTACTTTTCCTATTTTAGTAGACTAAAACTTTTCTAAGTAGTTCATGTTGTGACTTAACCCTATATATTGGTCTTGTGGTGAGTAGAAATGGTGAGTGTAGATTCTCAAAGGGGATTTATAATGTCTTACATGGCAGAGGCCCCTTATATGTTTTCAAACAATGGGTACACTAGACTTTAACAGGGAAGAGTGTTTTACTTCTGCACACTAAATTTACAGACTTGTAAAGATTCGAGATTTATGAGTTTATCTACCCAGATGATCCTGTCTCAATTCTTAGAGTCTCACTAATCCTTTGCAGTCAGGGCTTTGCCTTTGGCTTGATATTTTTGAGAATTCAACCTTCTCTGGACTTCTGTTCCCCTTATAATTGAGTATCAGACCTGTTTCTTTAAACTGGTGATTAATAGCCGTGAGCATTTTGCTGTCTTTCTTCAGGACATTGAACAACCCTAGACATAGCCATCCTATTTCAATTGTTCCTATAATGACTACTTTTGTACTACTCAAACACCAGAGATATTAAACCTGATGGTGCATTCCCTTTCACCATTATGCCAACCATTTCATTACTAGTCAAAGTTAAACATATGTACTGCAAAAGCGTGGCAGGGACTATGAGTACTCCATCTTCCATCCATGATAGAGTTATTACTGCCAGCTGGAGAGCGATCCTGCTCCAAAACATTATTTTAGAGTGTTTACTAGGACCACTTTGACTCCAAGTGTCAAAATCAGGTTCCCTGGGAAATAGACTCTGAGATGCAGACTGGTATGCTGGTGTTTTATTTTAAAGTGAGTTAAATAATAATACTCATGTTGGAGTAAGGGATGCAAGGATTAATCAGGGCAGAAGTTGAACTATTATCCAGTCATAATAGAGGCATCAGATAATTGCCCAGGGAGCTCTAAATTTAGACTGCCCCTTCAAAGATATCTCTAATTGAGGTAAGGGCCAGACCTTTGTATCTGCACACCAACTTATCATTAGATGGAGGGGGTCCTTTGGAAGAGGGTATAAACTTGGGTGAATCAGCTCTCTTTGGTCAAGTGTAGTTTCATGGGAGAAGCTCAGCTGAGATCCATCAGCAGCAACATTCCCTGAGTTAGTGGATATCTTAGTCCTGAAGATTCACACGCCAGAATACATTGTACAGATTGCCCTAAATTTCTGCTCCCTGCCTCTCATGAAATCTCACGCTTAGTAGAGAATAGCAAGAAAGTAGAATAAAAAAAAATTAATAAAAGCAAAATGTTGTTAATTCTTAAATAGCTTAACTACTTCCAGGGATATTGATTGTTCTGCATATGTTAATACTGAAGGGAAAAAATAGAATGATGGATTACTGCATTGAGCTTTTGAATCCTGGAAACCTAGGTTGGAATTTTATGCCAGCTAATTTGGGCAAGTAATTTTATCTCTAGGTTGCAGTTTCTCCCTTTATATAAAATTGTAACAGTACTTCTCTTGGAGCATTTGGAAATTTGCCTGCATATGTGAATCTGAAAACCTCTATCAATGTTTCCTTCTACATTAGCAGGAGGAACTTAATAAATTAAATTTCTCTCCTACTCCTACCACCGTGTAGTCAATCTCTCAGCAACGGGGATAGGTTTGGATTGAACTATTTAGTCCCTTCTAAACAAATATACTCGGAGAAATACATAAATGGTTGGCCTTGACTAGGAGGTTCATGCATTGTCTGCTAGTGAAGTATGTTTTTTTCTCTATGTAATGCTCTTTGCCTGGGAGGTTTCACTCCACAATTTCAGATTCATGACCTATATGTTCAGTTGATTATTCCTGACCACTCAAAGGTAAACATTAGCCTGAACTCAGGAAAAAAAAAATAGAATACCTATATGTGTGCACTTGTTCATGTGCCAAATGCTCTTTGTAAAGGCCCCCACAACTTTAATAATCCAGGACACGCAGATATGTGTTACAATTTCAGAATCACTAATGACCACAGTTAAGTATAAGGAACAATGCAAGCTAAAGAAGACTGACCCAATTTGGGATCTTCACCAGATGTTAAAGGAAAGCCAACTGTTTCTGTTGAGATTATACCTGTTTAATTAGCAATAATAAGAGCCTTTAGGTGATCACAGAGAAATTAAATAGCTAAAGATAAATGACCTAACAGGGCTTAGCAATTTAATCCTAACCAAAGAGCAAACAGAATGCAATCTAAAAACATGATTGCAAGCAGAATTGTAGGTTAATGACCTTGTACTTTATAATTTAATGGAGCACACATAGTACTAAGTTAGAAGTGATGGATTATAGGAAATAAATACATATACTGGCATTTTATGAATAAATTATCATAACATTAACTGCAATTAAATTGCCTTGTTTTAATATGATCTAGTAATTAAGCCACAAGTGGCTTGCTGCCTGTTTTTTCCTGAACAAATGAAAGTATTTGACTCAGCTAAAATATTTGTGAATTTATCCCCAAACTTTTTTGTTATTAGTGTGGGTGTTGATGGAATATTAATTATATATAAAAGGACTACTTTGTTCTTTTTTTTTCTCTTTGAGGATATGCATCTGCATAGGAAAAGCATCACTGTAGCAATTTAGGTAAACTTACGCCGTCTTGCATGCAAGAAACACTATCACTGCTGACCTGATCCTCTCCTCAAGATGGGGATTGTTTCCATGTCATTCAATTTGACCTGCCATCTATTTATTAACACTCCACTGTAGTCATGAAAAACGTAACAAGTGTCTCCTTATTATAAATGTGTAAACCTCTCCTGGTTTCATCCAGGTCACTCGTCTTCCTTCTGTGCACTGAGAGCCTGCTGTGTGTATCTGTACAGTACTGTTCTCACCACATTCCCATCAGCTGCTCATGAATCTGCTTAGGTGGGTTTCTATGGCCCAGATCATATTCTTCCTCTATCTCTAGATGTTGGAACACATCAGGTGCTCAATAAATATGAATCCACTGAAGAATGGGAAGAAGGAAGTAAAGAAGGGTAGAAGAAAAAAAAAAAACCTAACCTACAGTTCAGTAAAATCACTGTTCGTCCATTTGTATCAATATAAATCAAAAAACAAAGACTTAGCTTAGCATTAGCTTTATGCAGACATTCAACACACACACACACACACACACACACACACACACACACACACACACACATCAGGAGGGACCAGAGAGAGAAAGAGAACTTCAAAATCAATTTTCTGCCCCCATATAACTTTGAGGTCATTTGATAAAACAAAGTTTATGCACAGGAAACAAACAAAAAGGAACAACAAAACATCAGCAACAACAAAATTATTTGCTAGGCACTGCAAAGATAATCATAATCTGTTTCTCTTCACTATAAGCTTAGGCAATAGGTGCTATTGCCATTACCATTTTAAAGACGAAATTGACGTGAAAGGTGTTTAAGAAACTTCTCCAAGGCTTCCTATAATGTAAGTAATGGAGGCTGTTTTCTAACCAAGACAATCTGGTTTCAGTGCCTGCACCTCAACTGCTACATAATAAAATTGTCAAAACCATAATGTGTTCAAAGGAGAAAGAGGTCATTGATAATTAAAAATTGTAGTGACCAAAGACAATGTCACAGAAATGTCAAAAACTGTAAAGGGTTTCAGGTTTAACCTACAAGCAAGCTAACAGGTTAGGCAGCCAGTTTCATGGATGCTAGTAAAAGATACAAAACTCCTTGGTCAGAGACAATGGGCAATTTATTGCTCACAACCATTACAGTTGCCAGAACATCAGCATTGTACTGGTTTCTCATTCCATGATATTCACAGGGGTACACTATAACAGAGGAACCCTAAACTTAGGGATACATTATTTTTTTATAATAAGCAGTAAAATAAATAGTCCTTTTGTTTCACTGATAGATAGTATCTTTATCTTCTAAGGCTGTGAGTAAATCTGTTGCTCACAGTTTCTAGCTTCTAAAACTGTTCATTGTGTAAGCATCCTTGAAAAGATAGTCCAGGATAAAAGGCAATCAGTGACTCTGCTCACAAGACATGCAGAAGTATAACGGACCTTTGGAAAATTGCTTCTTAATAGGCAAGGTGTAGAGGAGGCTGTGTCTTAAAAGATGGGGAGATTTATACAGAGAATTAGACAAGGGGAGCAGAATGAGAGAAATCTGAATTGAGTGTAGCAGACACGAGTTGGTATGAGCGAAGTTCTCAGATCTACAAAAATGAGAGCTGAAACAGGACAGGTCGATTGTGGAACACTTCAATTGCCATTAAAAAAAATTCTTTAGAGATTCTTGCTTCTCAAGCTCTTCATAGTGTGAGCTTTGTGAACTTGAGCCCCCTTACAAGTTAAACTCCATAGGTTGATTGCTCTTTCTTTCAGAAAGCTGCATTTACAGAGAGCCCATAATATAAATTGTACTTACTTGCCTTGAAAACTTGGTCAGGGCCACAGCTGGCCTGTAAGATGAGTTTGTGCTAGTTAAAAAAAAAAGTATCATCTGCAGATGGGCAAATGACTGGGTGAGGAGATGGCACCCCTGCACAAATCAGAAAAATGAGCACCCCTGGGCAGAGACAGGCCAAAGTGAACAGCTTAGCTAATGCAACACTGGATCATCACTCCTACTGCCCCTCACCCAGGAGCCTTTGGGCAGTGCACAAATTTTATGAAACTGTCCAGAGCAGCCCTGAACTCAAAGCTTTTTAAAAAATTGTCCTTCCAATTTTCTAAGATTTACATAATTTTATGTACTTACAAAGATTCTATATAGATAAACATATTCAAATTTTTTGAAACCCTTATCAAAGAGCAAAGAAAGGAAGTTGCTGCAAACTTTGTGGAAAATGCTTGTAAAAAAAATTATATAATTAATAGGAAGTTTAACCCAGTAATTCCAGTATGGGAATAAATACCAAGAATGTTTTTGTAGACTTTAGAGAGCTTTTTACATAAAGATGTCCAGTGTAGTCTGTAGTATAATTGGAATTGATAAAATATTGATTAGTAAATTTATTAGAGTATAATTAAGATATTACTTTTTTGTTTTTTTTCATGACCGGTAAGGGGATTGCAACCCTTGGCTTGGTGTCACCCGCACCGCACTCAGCCAGTGAGTGCACGGGCCAGTCCTATATAGGATCCGAACCCGTGGTGGAAGCACTGCTGCACTCCCAGCACTGCACTCTCCCGAGTGTGCCACGGGGCTGGCCCAAGATATTACATTTTTACCTTTTATAATTAGAGTGTTTAAATAACATCTGAAGATGTTATAAGTTTTATCTAACTATAATATTCTTTTTAACCTCCTTTAAATTGTATTAACATATAATAGTGAATACGGTATTATGATATTTTTTCTTCTTTTATTTTTATTTTCATAGTTTCCTAATTTTCTAAAATTGAATGTATTACTTGAATGATTAAAAATAATAGCAAGAGGTTCCAAGGAATTTTATTTTAAAAATGTATTCATCACACATCTACTTTTTGCCCAGCATTAGGCTATATTTTGAAAGAATTAAAGGAAAAACAACATATTTCCTGCCTTTAAAATAATTTAGTAACTAAAAATAAAAATGCAAACCACTACTTATGGTAGAATGACACTAATTTTCAAAAACATTACAAGTAGCATGTTCTGTCAGATAAGTGGAAGGAACGGATTGGTCAGTCAAAGGAAGAGTAAAAACTGCATTGAGGGAACATTTCTTTGTCTTTGGCCTTAAAGAAGACATTCTCTTTCTTTCACTGTGTCCTGTGGTGGGTCAGCTGGGGAGCTCGGAAGATTTCCTACTTTGACATAAATAAATGAAGGAAGTTTCAATTCAAAGTAAGATTTGATGAAATGAAAAAATTATCTTCTGGCTTGGAGACTAAATGTACCTATCTAGGCTAGCATACAGAGAAGAGAATAAAGGAATT
>NW_007730421.1:43081-50273 GCF_000696425.1 Galeopterus variegatus
TATCTTCTGGCTTGGAGACTAAATGTACCTATCTAGGCTAGCATACAGAGAAAAGGAGGAGACCAGACTCGGGGAGTGAGAGTTGGTACAGGGAAGAGAGTTAATGATTTATAGGCAAAGTTTTCACTCCCTCACTGGGGGAAAAATAAGACTATTAGAATCAAATAAAGTAGATCCTTCTCCAACCAGAGTGACTGGGTGGAGGTAGATCAAAGGAAAGATGTTTTGTGAGGAAATGCTCTTTTATGATGAGTGAACTTGGAGGCAAATAGAAGAAAGGCCAATAAAAGATATTAGGGGTATTGAGAAGCCCAACAAGCAACAGCCTGCTGCCATGCTGAATTTTGAATAAATTGAAAATAGAATTAAGAAGTGAAAATAGAATAGAAACAGGGTTCCTTGGCTGAGTGTCCATCTAAGCTATAACATTTTGTTTCTCCCCAAGTCTGCCAAGTGGTTTTTCTAATGATAATTGAACAGGAGTTAAGTAGAGTCTGCCCCTGTCTTTTCTTGCTCAGCAACACATTAAATCTGGCAATTCTAGGAGGATGTGGGTTCTAATTAGGAACCACAGGGTTTGGTATCTGCCCATTTTCTCCTTTGCAGAAATTTCATAAGAAATACTTTCTTGGTTTGCTGGTGCTTGAGTTGTCTGTGTCTGGTTGGTTTAAGCAATTGTGACACCATGAACCAGAAGAGAAATGCATGGGTGTTCATTTCATTTTGTCAGAGGGAAATCCCTATTCAGAGGAAATTAGTTTGTCCCTGGGTGAATACTGAAATCAATAGCCATTCTGAGCATCACCGTTTCAGTGAACTAGATATTTCATTAAATTAGGGTGGTGGATAGTGGAGATGTCCTTGGATCTTATTTATTATTGATAATTTTTTCTTTGAACAAAACTATATGGGTCCTCTCGTGGCAAAACTCAGTCTGTGCCTCTGCAGGGACAGGCTTTCTGAATTAGTCTGTCATCAGATTTGGCCTTGCTGATCCAGGTTCCAATGTAATACAATCACAATCTCTTGTGCTCAGCCTGGCTGAGGACAGATTCCTACTGAGAAGGGCTTCAAGTGACATTCAGGAAGCCTCTGGGCAAATTGGGTGAGAGGAATTGCAGAGAACAAGGCTCAACTGAAGCTAAGTGAAAGATGGGCACTACCTGTGTGTCCTGGACAAAGATCTTTAACCATTTGATTTAAACATTATTACTGCAGCTACTAAGAACAGTGATGTTATTGTATTAGCCATGATTTGGAGGGTACTCCCTTAGTGCCAGACATTGTGCTGAGTGATGTAATTAATTTAATCCTGCAACAACCTCATGAGAAGGATGTTATGACCATCATTTGTTTGGATAGTAAAATTGAACCTCAGAAAATTAGCAACTATGCAAGGCAATATGACAAGTAACAGGTGGAGCCAGAATTGAGGTTCAGGATTGTCTTATGCTAAGGCTCATAATCTTAACATTGTATAAAAAGCCCACTTCCCTAATCTATTATGCCATATTTAATGGGGTATACTTGAGCTGGGCCAGGTAAACCAGTTTCTTTGCTGAAGAAGCACCCTATTCTATGAACTTGACCAATTTGAAATAAGACAAAACAGAATGGAGGAAAGAGCAGTGAAAACCCACACCATTAAATGAAATGTAAATATGAAAAGGGTAGGATTGTAACTTCTTCGATTTCCCAGAAAGTCCAGATTTGGCTCAGTTGATTAAGGGGAAATCTCCTCTCTTCCACATATTAGCTACTCCTAATGTCCAGGCATACCATTTATATAATACATAAATTTCTATTTAATAAAAACAACAATAAGTACAGCAATGTTTGTTGAGCATTTTTACACCTCCTGTTTTGTTTTTAGAAAAACATGTGAGAAAGGAAGAGCGGGTATTTTTATGTCCATTCTGAGGATGAGGACACTAAGGCTAAGACAGCCAATGTCTTAGTGACCTAATGTCACTCAGTTCAAAATTAGCAGAGCCAGGTCCAGACTGGATCTTTAGTTTAAATACTTTTTATGTTATAGACTAGGAAACTGGGGCAGATAAAGAGAAATTGATTCTGAAGGCAAGAGGTTGGAGAAAAATACGAACTTTGACTCTTATTCCAAGGACGTTTTTTTCTGCTTAAACCTGCCTCTTGAAATTTGGAATAAAAGCTTGTGTATACTTGACTGCCGCAATTACAAAACATGGCCACACATTCCTTGGCACTCCTTTCATTAACAAGTGAGGTTTATGCCCTGAATTATGTATATATTAAATCCACTTCAACCAGTTGAATTTGGCAGAAGTAACATTATGTGACTTCCATGTATAGGTCACAAAAGATGTACAACACTCTCCTTGTTCACTGACCGACTCACTCTTGGTGCCATGACCAACCATGTAAAAAGTCTGACCACCCTGACTCTGTCATGATGGAAAGGCCACATGTAGGCTCTCCTGTTTGCTGTTCCAGCTGAGCCTAACCTTCCAGCTATCGTCAGTAAGGTTTCAGACACATGAATAAAGCCATTATGTACCCACTAGACCTGTCTGTCTCCCAGTTCTTTACCAAAAGAGACTTGCATCAATGCCACATGAAATGGAAGAATCACTCAGTCAAGCCCTGCCCAAATTCTTAGTCCACAAAAGTATGAGTTATAGTAAAGTGGTTGTCATTTTAAGACACTAAATTTTCAAGTAGCAGCAGTAAGGTAAGTGGACGTGTGTGTGTGTGTGTGTGTGTGTGTGTGTGTGTGTGTGTGTTCAGATAGAGCAATATAGGCAATCTTAATGGCCTTGCCCAGACATAGATATTGGTTAATGGAGCACTAAAGATGGACCATACTATTGATTTCAGAATGGAGCTCAGAGCAACCCTTGTTTCCTCTTCTCATCCATCCTGGCCACCTTAGAGCAGAGTGGCCTGAGTGGTTTTCAGATCACCCAGTTGGGAAGGTCAAGGGGTTGGGCAGAGATGAAGGTTGTCTCAATTTTTTTTAAGGTTTTAAAGTTTTTACTTTTATTTTTTTTTATTGAAATCCCCTAGCAGTCATAAAAAGCATGTTATCAAAATCTGCCTTCAACTGAGATGACTTAAAAGAACAGGTTTTTGGTTTTTTATTTTAATGAAAATGGCAAATGGCAAATGTCAGGTTTTTCAGCACACGGTGCTCCATTTAAAAGGGAGTAAGAGTTTAGAATTTTTTTTCAGGGCCAAATAATAATGACTATCATTATTATTGACAATATTAAATTATCATCATCGTCCTCAGCAGCAGCAGCATCAAATATATCAAACATAATATAAGCAGACATATAATCAAACTTCCTGTTTGTAAAACAGTAATAACTGCTTGATAACTGCTTCAGAATAAAACTTAGGTTTTGATGGTGGCCAGTCATTTCCAGTTATTCTAAAGCTCAGAGAAAAACCCTAAATCTCCTTCTCCTGAGCAGCTAACTTGAAGCTGAGCAGAAAACACAGACACACACACACACACACACACACACACACACACACACACACACACACACACACCATAGTGGTAGCCTTCCTTTGATGGTGATGAAAGCTGATATATAACATAGGTCCTATCAGATAAGTATTTGAAAACTTGATTTGTGCCTTTAAATATCTCAGGCCCACAAGAAACTTATGCCTAAATGGGTAGCCGATTTTAGACATATAACGACTGGAGAAACAGGCCCATGGTTCCTCACATGTGGGAAATTCAGTCAGTATTAGGTGCTCCTGTCTTGGTCCATTGTACACCTAGGGTACTATGGTTCATAAGAAAATAAGCTTGCCCCAGATTCTGGACTTAAATCCCCTCTTGGCTCCCTTGTTTCTGTTTATATTATATTTTATCTCTGCAAAACCTTATTTCCGTCTCTGTAAAATGCGGATAATGATATCAGCTACCATATAGCATCTTTTTGAAGAGTGAATGAGTTAATGTGGGGAAGAACCAATCATAGTGCCAGACTTAAAGAAGTGCTACATTCATGTTAGACAAACAAAAATAAAATGGCAAGGCTGGATATGACCAGGTGGAGCTCAAAGGTCCATACAAGAATCTGTACCTTAAGGTGATGGAGCAAAGAAGGTCATCTGACATTTGATCGCCAATCCACAGAGGCTACTCAAGAGGAAGGATGAATCCGGAGATATCCGCATCAGAGGGGGCCAGATGACAAAGGAGGTTTCAAGCAGAGGGTGGGATTTAGATCTTGGAAGTATTTCACACATGTGATGCAGATGGCTGAGGGCACTTCAGGTCCCCTGGCCACTGATCCTTACAGAACTATAGTTTTTAGGAGTGGTGATAGTATGGGCACCAAAAAATAAAAATAGACAAGCCAGATATTTTTCCTCACAAATCTCACAGAAATTTTTATCTTTATCATAAGACTCATTTTTTCTTTTATCTTATTAAACTTCATCCTTGGAATAGGACTTTGGCTGTCGTAGACTTTGCCATGAATTCGATGTATTGATGATCTTTCCTAGGTGTAATATCAGACAGGAAATTATACTAAATTTATTTTAGGAAACTGTCAATCTATGCCCATTAGCATGGGCTCCCCATTCTCAGAACTTGAAGTGCATTTTATACCCCAAGTCCCAGTCCTACTTCCCCTCCCCTTACCAAATCTCTACAAAACCAGCTCCAGCTAAATATGACACAAGAAGACACGTGGGTTGGATGTCTGGCTTAGAAAGAGGAGTAAGTCAAGGGGATCTCTGAACTTGGGAATTTGAATGATGAGACGCAGAGGAAAAATTCCAACTGTGGATGTGAGAGGTGCTCTAAAGTCAAGAATGGGCCTCCCAGTATCGGACCACATACACACAGAGTTTTGGAGGACTAGAGTCCCAGAGCAAGCAGATGAGGAGAACAGAATGATGCAGATGAGAAGAGAGATCTGGAGAAGCCATGAGTAAGAGAGATTAAGCTAAGAGAAGTTTAGATCTTGATCTTCCTAAGAAATGACCTTCAAACTTTTCTTGTGTTCCCATAAGACCACACAGTGGTTCCTCCATCTACCCCCTTCGTTTGAGTGGGTTTTCTTTCTTGCCTCAAAATGAGTCTTGACTAGAAAAGGAAGCCCTGGTTTTAAGGCGGGCCATGGGTTTGGAGATCAAGCCTAACCATTTTTTTTTTCTCCTTGAAGGGTCAATGCACAGTGGTTGATGCTGTGAGAATGACTCTTTAGGGAAATCATAAGCAATACAATTCTATGACTGGCTGGAACAGTCACAGAGAAACTTCCTTGTTTCCGTTTCATCTAAGGGATGAGACAGAACCTCTTCCTAGGAAACTGTTTCTGAGGTACAGTAGAGACCCAAGCACAGTGTTATGTAGTGGCATAGGTCAGGGCTTGAAATCCAACAGGCCCATCCACTAACTATGTGGTGATGGGTTAGTTATTTCACTTCTCTGAGCTTCATTTCCTGTATCTCTAGGGTGAGTAAGTAAATAAAAATCCTGCATGGGTTTTGCACACATTAAATATAATGCAGTCTACAAAGCTTCTAGTCTTTTCCTGGAACATGGTAGCTGACCTGCTGTTTTCTCATAGGGTGTTTTTGTGCAAAGTAGAAAAAGAGGACTCTTTCTCTGAGTGGCTAAGTCGGCAAGTGGAACATAGAATGAATTCTAGCCTCTATTTTTTCCTTCTGCTGGGTGCTCTTGTTTGAGGGACAACCAGCATAAAAGTACATGGAGGCCCTGTACTGTTGACATTTATTAAACAACTGTTATTATGACGTTGTTGCAGATCACCTATTCAAGTTCATTTCTTTCAGGAAAACAGCAAGGACACATGCATGGCACTTGTAGCTAGTATTTTTTTTTTCACTGTACAGATTGTTTCATAAAAAAAGTAGTAAGGGTGAAAGCAAAAGTGTCATCAAGGTCTTTAACTGAGTGGGAAAATCAATGCAATTCCAAGTATTGCCAANTTCGGATCCCACATACAGACCGGTTCCTGCTCACTGGCTGAGCAAGGTGCGGGGGCAACACCGAGGGTTGCAGTCCCGTTGCCGGTCCCCGGTCCAGTCCGGAGGCAACACTGAGGGTTGCGATCCGTTGCCGGACACGGAAAAAGACAAAAAAAAAAAAAGTAGTAAGGGTGAAAGCAAAAGTGTCATCAAGGTCTTTAACTGAGTGGGAAAATCAATGCAATTCCAAGTATTGTCAATATCACCAAGTACGTCTCATTGGGTATAACTGAAAATGGTTTGCACTCACCTATTACACGTTATTTTTTTTAACCCAATGCTTGACCACTTATAGTTCTAAGCACTGAATCAGAAGCAGATTGAAATTACAGTAAAACACATCCCTTTCTTCCCAAAGCTTAGCTACCAGCTGGGAAACAGTTGATGTATCTATAATGCAGAGTACATAATTCAAATTAACATCGGAGGGAAAAAATGACTTCCTTAATTTCATATACATGGAGAATTAAAGTTGCTGACAGATTTATGAGACTGAACATGCTGATACTTTTCACTCACTGACATTTTTTTACACACTTCCCGTTGAAGACAGGAGGATCGGTTAATCTTCAGGACCTTTGGATGATCTTTCCCTGGGTCTCAACAAACCTTAAATCTGTCAGAGAGGAATGTATTCAATCTGACTTGATGCTACAAATGGTAGCAATCTGAGGCCCTGAGTTGTAGTAGCTCTAAAAGTGACACAGTCCTCCCCAAGCAGCATTTACAGTTGTGACCACAACAATGCACACTAGAAATTGAATAGAGGAATTGTCCTGCTCTTGGAGGGATCACCACTATGAAACAGGCATGTGACACACAACCCTGGACCACTGAGGACATTGCTTCACCACACTAAGTGTTCTCTTTAGACTTTTTTCAGGGTGTGGGGATGATAGTAAAAAAACCTTAGAACTGTGTGATCTCACCTCCAGAACAAGTGGGGCAGTAATAGATAAAAAGAGAACCCTAAGTAATTGCTGAGAATTTAGGAATACCATTTGGGAGAAATGGCAGGGGCGACATATCTGTCCCCAGAGTTGGCTACTCCCAGCTGCGTGTGCTGATACATTCAGAGCAGAGAGGTTCGTGAAAGCTTTGGTCTAACACCCTTCCTTGGGTGATGAAAACCATGAGAAAGCCAAGAATGGCAATGATCTGCAAATCAAGTTTTCTAGGGTTTTTTTTT
>NW_007730421.1:51273-53303 GCF_000696425.1 Galeopterus variegatus
TACATTCAGAGCAGAGAGGTTCGTGAAAGCTTTGGTCTAACACCCTTCCTTGGGTGATGAAAACCATGAGAAAGCCAAGAATGGCAATGATCTGCAAATCAAGTTTTCTAGGGTTTTTTTTTCCATGTGTTTGCCTTATAAAACAGATTTCAGCACCTGACTCTAAACAAGCAAAAGAACAATGGATTTTCCATGACATAAGTTTAAAGGAGCCGAGCACGCAATAGGTGTTCAAAAAAGGGGTCTTCCGTCTTTCCTCACAAAAGATACCCTAGTCCCCTGCTGCTGGCATTGAAGAGGAGAAGAGTTAGCTCTGCTCAAAGAGAGCCATACCTGCAGATTCTTTGAGTCTGTAACAGAAACTTGCTCCCTCAACAATATTATCCCTCAACGAAAAGCTATTGTTCAGGAATCCCCCTCACTCTCTGCCACCACAAGAAGCCAGATAAATACCTACCTCAGTGGAGGGAAATGTTATTTTCCTGGGAGTGAGTGGTGGTGTCCCAGCAAATCACTATCATGGCCTTTAGGTTGAATACCACCCTCCAGTGTACCTACATGCACAGTTGTATTAATGCCAATTTATCTGATAGTTGTACCTACTAAGTTGCTGACAGCAAGTATGAAACTATATGCCAGGTCATCTTCCTAGGGAGTGATCTGAGGAATCTACAGCAGTCAGAGGTGAGAAGATAGAGGAAGGGACAAATAAACAAGAGGTTGCACTGTCTCAAATCTCAATGAAATTCATATTCTTTACAGAAAAACAGAAGTTCACTTGGTAGATATAATCTCATTATCACAAATGTGTTATTAAGCAGCAACACTTCAAATACCACTTAAATCCTATTAGGATATGGAGTAGAAAGTCCTGAATTATAAAACAAAAAAAAAAAATTAAGAACTATAAATTGAAAAGGAAAAGCACAATGCTGAGAAATTTGCAATCGTTCTTACAAGGAAAAAATATGAGGAAGAAAAAAACAAAGGGATGATGAAGAAATCTAATGCCAAGGGTAATTCCTTGGCTTTTAACTCTGAGCAACAGAATAATTTGAGTGCACAGAGCAAACCATAGATGATACTAGACTATTGCTATCTGTTTTCAGTGTCCAGCATGAAATTCTATCACTTAGTGAGTATGCAATTCAAATGATTTCAGGGAAAATTTAAGGTTCGGAGTTCCATTAGTGTTCCCCTGCCTGGGTCTGACGACTAGAATGGGACTTCCTAGACATGGGGCCATGGGCAAGTCATTTGACCTCTCCATGTTTCAGCTTCCTTCTCTCTAAAATGGTTATGATATTAGTAATTAACGGTATTAGTCTGTTTCTGTGGTTTATTACAAAATGCATAAAATTGAGTAATGTAAAAAGAAAATACAATTTATTGCTACAGTTTCTGAGGCTGGGAAGTCCAAAGTCCTTCTGGTAGTGGTGACAGTGACCCAGGGATCTCACATTGCAAGATGGTGGAAGCAAAGAGAGCAGAGCAGAGAGAGAAGACCCTCCTCTCCTCTTCTTTTGAAGCCCTCAGAAGCATGCCTCTGACCACCATTTTTAATCCACTCACTATGGCAGGGTCCTACAATCCAATCACCTCTTCAAGGCTCCACTCTTCAATTACCATAATAGGATCTCCCACCCTCTCAACAGTCACAGTGGGGACCAAGTTTCTAAAACATAAAACTTCTGAGACATAATTCAAACTTCACATTAACTCACACGGCTTTATGAGGAATAAACAAGATAGTACTTGGGTAATATTTATTATTGTTGTTATCATCATCATCATCATCACCACCACTTACACAGAAGCTAGAGGAGGTATAAATGACTTTACAATGGAAAGGTGTAAAAAAGCACCACAGTCTACCCTGCATTTCCCTGGGTAGCCCTCAGCGGGGAGTTGGTCAATTAGAACATGTATACCACAAGAAAATCCCAACCCTATTTAAATGCATTGAAAAGTTATGGAATTTGCAGCCAGAAATAGAGACCTCTCAAAAGAGAAGCTGCCCTAAATAGAGG
>NW_007730421.1:53743-55533 GCF_000696425.1 Galeopterus variegatus
GTTATGGAATTTGCAGCCAGAAATAGAGACCTCTCAAAAGAGAAGCTGCCCTAAATAGAGGACACTTACTGAACCAAATAACACCAGGACATCATTCAAATCTCTACCTACAGAAGATGACTAGTTTAGGGTCTCTGATCCCAAACAGCCCAACCAGGCTTTGGTGGTCAGGGAGACTTGGGTTTAGGATCCTCAGCAAGGGAAGCAAGTGTTCTATGAATAAATGAAAGCACTAAACCACAGAGGGCAGGCAGCTGCAGGCTTTCACGAGCATTAATTTTGCTTAATATTACAATTTTAAACACTGCAAATACAAGCATGACAAATAGAAAAACACAAAGTGATCATTAGGATTATAATGTGTGTGTGAATTTGCTTTTGAAATAGGCACACTGCAAATAAAGCCCTATATAGATGCTAAATACTTCACATTTGCTACTACAATAATATGTCATATGGCTGAAGTTCTTAAGTACTTTATGTTCTCTGCTGGTATGAAGTCATTAATTCCATTTATACAATTAATAAGGAGACCTTGGGTCCAGATTAGTGATCAGAGGGAAAAAAACTGGAATTAAAGACAAATGATGGGTCATTTTTCTCTAAAGCTATAATGATGCTTTGCTAAATAACACATTTTCCCCTGAACTCTATTTTAAACACTGTGCAATCCACCCTGAAAAAAACAAAACAAAACAAGACAATAAAACTAATTATTACCACTACATTGATGATTTTGAGTTGGACAACCACACATTGTCAGGACCCAGAGTGAACCTGGGTCTTTTAAAAGCCTCCTCTAAAGCATTCATATTCTAATCAGCAGGCTGAGTCAGCTTTTCTCTAAGTGCTAATGAAGTTGGTTAGAGAAGGAGAGTATCTACTCTGCAAGGTTGCCCATTTTAAAATTTTGACCCCTTTCATCAGGGCAGATAGAGTATCTCAACTTATGATTTAATGAGTGAGCTCTGGAGTCAGACAGACCTAGTTTGGCCCCCAGCTTCATCACAGGCTGAACAATGTTTTGGCAAGTAATGTTATATAGTTCCCTCATCTTTAAAATGGGTCTGTTGGCAAGAGTATTTATTTTTATTAATAAATAAGTAAATTAAAATGGAGAAGAAAATTTTGAAAAGAGAGAAGGAAAAGGGGTTTAAATAAAAGTCCAGGTACATCTTTTTGACAAAAGACCTGAGCTAAGACAGACTACAGCAACCCTTCCCATAGTCTGAGAGTCTGAAGTCTCCTTCGTGAATTTAATTTACATTTTCTCAATGAAGAAAAATGTGAATTTGGAATTATTTTTGAACTTTTTTTTCTTTTGGCAGCTGGGCCAGTGCAGGTATCTAAACCCATGACCTTGGTGTTTTAAGGCTGCACTCTAACCAAATGAGCTAATGTCAGCACCCAGCCCAGTAACGACCCAGAAGCCACTGGAAGCCCCCCAACTCCCAGCTGGGGCAGGCACCCCCCAGGGCCTCAGCCATGCCCCCTGTTGTCCACAACCAGGCCAGCAAAGGAGCCACCAGTGGGCCAGCCCTGCTCCCTTCCTCTTCCCTCCTCGTTACCCCTCTCTATCCCCCACACTCCGCAACAACATCTGAGAATGTAAAAATAAATTAATTAAATGAAATTAATTAGTTAATTAAAAAAAAGAAAAATGTGAATTTGAAAGAGATAGGAACCACCTTCTGTGAGTCTGAGAATGAAGGTAACAGCTCACTTTTGCGTATGATGTTGGTATTTTGGTGCTGATAGTGGTGTTTCTCTCTCTGTCTCCCTCTCTCTGC
>NW_007730421.1:56280-57795 GCF_000696425.1 Galeopterus variegatus
CGTATGATGTTGGTATTTTGGTGCTGATAGTGGTGTTTCTCTCTCTGTCTCCCTCTCTCTGCATTTAAAAAACATTAACATCCCAAGAGAAAAAAATGGAGAGTTAGAAGCTTGGCTGTTCTCCCCAGCAAAAAGAAGTCTCCAGCCGAAAGAACTTCAGACAAAGTCTTTCTGTGCAATTACAGGCATAATTACAGCGGGAAGTACACCAAAGGAGCCTAATGCAACTTAAGTTACATTTATTAACCACTGTGACCACACATATCCTCAGACCCGTTAGGGAAAGTACCTCACTTCAATTTGGGTCTGCTGGAATCTCTTCTCAGTAATAGTTTATATATAACTGTATCTATATAACTGCATTTATCAGATTAAAAAAAAAACAGTAAAAAAAAAAAATCTTAAATCTTTTAGATCTGGGATAATAAAAAGCCTGAGAAGTGGAAGGGCACTCTGCACGATGGAATCCGTCCCTAGCCTCACTAGACAGTAGAAGCTCTGAGGACAAAAACAGCCATTTCTCCACAAGCTTGGCATCATGCCATCCTTGGGCTGCCCTGCCCATTCATCCCAGGAAGTGCCACATCCAGTACTTTTCATGACTTCCTCTAATCATGAAAATTTACCATTGTTTCGCTTTACTCTGTTAGCTGATATATATTGAGTTTTTATGATATGGCAGACTCTGTGCTACATTCTTTTTCAGGGAATCTCATTTAATATTTATAATACTTAATTTAATATTTAGATTATTATAAATATTATGAGATAGGTTCTACTAGCATCCCCATTTAAAAGATATGAAAACTGAGGCTCCTGGAATACAAATAATTTGGCCAGTTTCACAGAGTTCTGATATATACCATGGTTTCCATCTATTCGCTCTTTGTTTCTGCTGCCTGATTTGGGCAAAAGTCCTAAATCCAAATAATGACTTGATGGTGCTATTCCCATAATTTATTACTTTTGAAAGTTAAATAGATTAGTTTTAATAATTATTCTTGGACTGGAGGAATAAACTGGAACTGTCCCAGGAAAAACAAAGCATACTGTCTTGATACTTAGAAAATACTATTTTAAGTGTACCATATGTTAATATCAGACTGCACTAGCTGTAAAACTTTTCTTATGTAGTCTGTCTTTTGATGTTCCTACCAAACCTCTGAAGAAATAAAAGTAAGTTTCAAAAATCTTAAAGACCATTCAGAATGGCCAAGAGCTCTTACTGTAGCACACCCCCTCTCCAAATTACGTCCCCACCCAGTGACCAAAGGTGGAGATTAGAAACCTCACAGGAGGTTTGTAGAGGACAGACTTCGAGCAAGAAAGCATGTTTGGTGTTCTTCCAGCGTCAGCACCAAGGCTAACTGCCTTCCATTAGCAAAAGGCAAACCTCTTTAAACCAAGCAATATTGGTAGTGAACTGGGGTCATGTCAGCATGGGTATGCAGTGTTTGAGAATAGGAACTCATATTATTGTGGTAAAGAAGTTCAAAATATCCTTAATTCTACTCA
>NW_007730421.1:59145-61380 GCF_000696425.1 Galeopterus variegatus
CCGAACCCTCGGCGGGAGCGCCACCGCACTCCCAAGCGGCGCACTGTAGTAGTGCGCCACCGGGCCGGCCCTGATGTTCATTTTTAAAAAGAATTTTGAGGCTCTAACTCAGACCAATCTTGGGTAGGAAAAAAGGAGTGGAAATTGAGATTGAAACCAATTCTCCAAGTGATTCTTAATCAGATGGTCCACAGATCACACTTTGAGAAACAGTGAAATCCTACCATTCTTCCTATGATGTCTTTTGGAAGAAGCAAGATTAAATCATGTCTAGGAAAGTTAACAGGTATGGATAAGGTGTTATTGGTATTTCCGCCTAATCTAGCCCCTTTAAAAAGCTGTGAAATCTGCCACATCAGGAATGGAGGATGCTGCCCTCACTGTGGAATACACAGCAAAGATTGTGAACGCTGTACATTCACCCTTGGCTTGGCTTAACTGAGCAGTCTATTGTGGGCAAGTAAGAGAAAAATAAGTGCTGCCTCTTTGTATTTTAGAAGCCTTTCACTTTAAGGAAGTAATTCAGGAAGCCCCAACAATTGCCCCAGGAAAAGCGTTCTTATGCTCTGAGTTTTTAGAACCAGAGTTTTTCTATGAGATAACTGATCACTACAGTATCTCCAACATAATNTTGAGAATAGGAACTCATATTATTGTGGTAAAGAAGTTCAAAATATCCTTAATTCTACTCATTTTTTTTTTATCTGATAAATGCAGTTATATAAATACATTTATATATAAACTATTCCACTCTCCAGAAACAACCGTCTTTCCAAAAGGCAGCAAGATTGGTTTGTCCAGGTGTTCATTGTTTGCTATCTTCCTCTAGATGAATATAATCCAAATAATTTGCAGAAAACTCATAGTCCTGAGACTTGATTTGCCTTCATGAATATGCAGCAAACAGTTTCTAGGGCAGGAAAGCTGCTGTGTGAAGGGAATTGGTGTCATACATGTGGCCATGCATCATGCCTTCTGTTGAGTTCTCAGCTCTGATTATTCAGACCTCAGGGCTGAAGAAGAGAGGGAAAAATTCCCTTTACCACTTTCTATGTTTTTCTTTCTACATTTTCATTAAGTACTTATCCCTGTAGTATTTTCATTTTAGCTTAGAGGAAGGAGGAAAGATGATGAAAGTTTCCCCAGCCATAACCCTTGAATGATGGTGAGGAAACTATTTCAATGGTAGTTAAGGGTTTTTAGTAAAAATGAGATCCTCATTCAGGCTCAAAGACAGCACACGTTGTAACATATGCTATTCTTCAAAGTACAAATTAAAAGAAGGATATAAAATTACAAGGGTTCTTAGATCTGGCAGGAGATTTTGCACAAACCCAGCATCCTGACTATGAGTCTGGTGAGACAGAGCACTCACAAAATATCAGGCAAAGCAATTTTTTTTTNTTTTTTTTTACTCACAGATAGGCAGCAAGGACAAACAGAAGCCTAGGATCCATGGCCAGTCCAGGAGACTCAGGAGAGCTCAGGAGAGCTGCCCAGGGCAGATGGAGTCTTGTCTGCAAAAGCTCTGCTTCACACCATTTCTGAGGGACCCCAATAGCATTCTGCTCTGGGTTGGGTTTTGTACCTTGGTGGGAACTTGGATCACTGAGTGCAATGTTACAGAACATCCTGTTGTAGGAGGAAGGATGACATGGCCTGGATTGTTCTGGATGTTCTCCACTTATCTCAGGATGTTGCATTCTTGGTATGTTCTACTGAAGAAATGCAAACAAGGAGGTTAAGGGGGTGAAGAGTTCATTTGGCCAAGATCATCCAGGGACCTGTCTTCCTGGAAAAAATGGCTAGAATGGACTCAAATACATTTGACTACAGTTTGAGGGGAAAATGAGCAAGAATTAGAAAAGGAATTAGATGATTAAATGTAATTTGTTAGGTAATTTATGCATGTTCCCATTGATATTTTCTCTCTCTCTCTCTCTCTTACACTAAATGTAATTTGTTAGGTAATTTATGCATGTTCCCATTGATATTTTCTCTCTCTCTCTCTCTCTCTCTCTCTCTCTTACACACACACACACACACACACACACTAACCAAAACGACAGAGTCTGCATTTTTTGGCAACTTTATCTAAATTTGCCAGTGTTTTTTAATGTTTGGCACTAGAAAACTGGAATAAAAATCATCTGGTTTACTCATTTTTGATGTTCATTTTTTTTTTTTTTCCTTTTTGTCTTTTTTCGTGTCTGGCAACGGATCACAACCCTCAGT
>NW_007730421.1:62671-71880 GCF_000696425.1 Galeopterus variegatus
AGTTTTTAGAACCAGAGTTTTTCTATGAGATAACTGATCACTACAGTATCTCCAACATAATTGCTTGCCAACAGTGTTCATGTCATAGTCTCTGGAAGTTGTGAACTTGTTAAGTTTGATAGCAAAGGGAAATTAAAGTCTCAGGTGAAATTAAGGTGCTAATTAACAGACCTTGAGATGGGGAGATTATTGTGGATTATCCAGGTGGACTCAATATAATCACAAGGGTCCTTAAGTGTGGAAGAGGGAGGCAGAAGTGTCAGAGTGATGTGATATTAGAAAAACAGGACTGCCCATGACTGGCTTTGAAAATGGAAGGGGATCATGAGCCAAGGAATGCAATCAGCCTCTAGAAGCTGAAAAGACAAGACCAGGGAATGAATTGCCCCAGAGAGCTTCCATAACGAATGTAGCTCTGACAACACATTGATTTTTGTCAAGACTCATGTTTGGAGCTCATAAGACAAATTTTTGTGATATTAAGCCACTATGTTTCTGGTAATTTCTCGCAGTGTCAATAGGAAACTAGTACAAGCTCCCTAGATCCTTAGAACTTTCATAGAGACATCAAAGAACTGATGGATTGAAACATGGGCTGTGGAAGCAGCGGTCTGGGGCTAAATCCTGCTGCTGCCAAGTTTTAGCTGTGTGAAACTCAGATAAGCACTTATATTTTCTGAGCCTTGGTTTCTCCTTCTCTAAAATAAGGATAATCACGGTACTTATGCCATAGAATTTCTGGGAGTACTAAATATAATCATATTTATTTATTACATACCAACTTATTTATTACACTGCCTCACCTATAATAAGGGCTTGATAAATTTTAGGTTTCTGGGGAAAAAATGAAAAGCTTAGGTCATGCTTCGGGTCCCCAGCCATGTACGGGAAATTTGGCCCATAAGTGTTTAAAAATTATTGGCAAAACATTTTAAAAGAGGAGCAATACCTGGAAATGGACAGAGGAGCCACCACCCTTGATTTTAGGTAGACTTATCCAAGCACATGGACAGTTCTGTGAAACTGCCTCCCTTTACTGCACCCAAACTGTACACATTGATAAGTGTTACCCAACACTGTCCTGTTTATTTTATATTGTAGGATAGATATAGATACACAGAATAACACCTTGTTAGAATGTAATGAAGGGGGCATCCTTTGAGTCTGTGGGAAGGTGACCCCGGAGCCCTGGGAAGTAGCTAATGCTGGCTTGTCCTCCACTTTCTACAAGGAGAGCAGATCATGGGGGACAGTCTATCGTGGTAATGACATCTTAGTCTTGCTAAAGCCTTACTGGAGGCCCAAATTTGCTATGGGAGAACAGTCAGCTTTGCCTGATTGCAGAAAGTAGGAACTAGGGGGATTCTCCTAAAGAGATTTGAAAGGACTAAGGTCCTTAGGTGGTCATGAGGATGCGGGAGGCTAGTTGTCCTCGATCTCTTCTGTCTCTCCTTTGGGTTGAGCTGTGCACCTACGAATTGTGTTCTGTTCAGTAGCATGTTTGTGCAAGATCTAATATGTTGACTATGTAATGTTCTTTCATGGTTCAGAAGAAGAAAAATAGAGGATTAAGGGAAAATGCTCATTCCCACTCCTGTCTCTATTCCACCAAATTTATACTCCCTTCATAGAGATAAGTACTTTTTAGCACTTTTTATGTATCCTGGAGTTTCTTCTTCCAGACACAAACATATATGAATATAAATTCCTTTTTTCTCCTGTTTGTAGTAAAGAAAGAACACTATGCACACTGGCTGTGCCTTTGTTTTTTTGGATATTTTGCCTTTTTAAAAATAATATTTTTATTTAGAGGATTTTTGGATTGATATAAAAATTATGAAGATAATACGCAGTTTTCACATACTTCATATCAAGTTTCCTTTATTATTAACATCTCACATTAGTATGGTACATTTATCAAAATTAATAAACCGATATTGATGCAACATTATTAAGTAAGTTTCATAGTTTAATAATTTATTTGATTAGTTTTTACCTAATGTCCTTTTCGTGCTCCAAGATCTCATCAAGATTTTCACTTTACATTTAGTTCAATGTCTTCTTAGGATCCTCTTGGCTGTATCTGTTTTTCAACTTTTTCTTGTTTTTGATGACTTTGATGACCATTTTGAGGAGGACTGGTCAAGTATTTTCTCGAATGTTTCTCAACTGGAAATTTTAAAATGTTTTTCTCATGATTAGTGAAGTTATATGTTTTGAGGAATAAAACTGCAGATGTAAAGCATATTTTTATTATATCAAACCAAGGGTACATAAAGTTGACATAATCGTCCCCGTTGATGTTGACTTTGATCACGTTGTTCAGGCAGTGTTTCCTAGGTTTCTTCACTAAAGTTACTCTTTTTCTACCTTTCTTTTTTAAAGGAAGTAGCTTTGCACAACCCACACTTAAAAAGACGGGAGTATGTTTCACCTCCTGAGTGAAAAGTATTCACATAAATTATTTAAAATTGTGTTGTATGGGAAATGTGTATCTTTCTTGTTTATTTATTCAATCATTTATTGATATTAGCATGAACATTCATTTTATATTATGGATTGTAATGAAATTTTACTTTGTAACTTCTGTTCAAATCATTCCAAATGTGGCCATTGGGAGCTCTTTCAGTTGGCTTCTGTGTCCATTTGTCATGCCTCACCAATTTTTGTGTAGGTATCCATGCATCTACATAAATTACTTGGAATTTGTCTTTGCACTATTTCTGATTACTTAATACAAGTCTTGGAGATCTTTCTTTTAGCACAAAGTAGGCTTCCTCATTTTTAAAAACAAGTCTCTATTGTTCCATATTATGCATGAATCATAATATATTCAACCAATTCCTTATGGAAATTCTCTTTGGTTTTATCCAGTCCTTTCCTATCATAAATATAAGTGCACTGTACAACCTTGTACATATATTATTTTACATGTTTAAGTCCATCTTGTGAATACATTCTGGGCTTTCTGAGTCAAAGGCTATGGTATGTTTATAACTTAGAAAAGATATTGTCAGCATCCTGAGAACAAGAACAAGTAAGCTCATCTATGTAAGGTGACCTAAGTGACATGCACTAGGTAGTATCTGTTCTCTTCATCCTTTAGGGCAAAATATGTCTTCTAAAGACCCTTTCCCAGACTAAAGTACAGAGACATTACTTTTCTTAGAAATTACGCACCTCCTCAGAAGTTTAGTTTTCTTAGACTCTGTCTCTGACCATCATACTTCCATTCTCAGACATCTTCAAAGGTCCTTACTTGCCAAAGTCTGAAATTCAAGGATATTCACTATCAGATAATGAATGACATTTCAAATCCATGGTCCACACAACCTCACTATTAGGACTTGAGATCTTCAATCTTTTAAAAAAATAAACGTTCTTGCCCTCCCCACCACAGTAGATATTCCCATATCCTCATTTATTAAAATTATATTCATTTGTGCACTGTACTTAAATGCCATTTCCTCCATGAGACATTCCTGGAGTTTTTAGCTTCAAGGAATATGCTCCTTCTTCTCACCTCTTTACAGCAGTTTAGTTTTCTACTCATTTTTGTATTTGAATCTGCTACATCGTGAGTCGGGGTGGGAAGGCCTTAGCCACATCCCCTAATGTTCGCATCCAGCCCAGAGACAACCAAGTCAACAGTGGAAGGCCCCAGGCTCCCAAGCAGGAGTAGGAGGAAGCCATGGGCCTCAGCCATGCCCCCATGTCCTCTACAACCAGGCCAGCAAAGGAACGGGCCTTGGGCCAGCCCTGCCCCCTGCCACCCCCACCTCCATTTCCCTACCCCCCACCTGTCTCTCCAACTTTGGATGTAAGAAAATAATAATAAATAATTTTTTAAAAAATCTGTGACTATCTCAGACAGGACAAGAGGAAGAGGGGGGCTCATCTGCAGTGGCAGAGAGGTCTGGTTTAAAACAAACGAATGAAAAACAAATCTGCTACATGGCTCTGCGTAAGCAAACCTACTCTTGTCTTCCTCCTGTAACATTGTCAAAGAGCTTTTGGACCACTATGAAGCCAGAAACTTACATTTTATTTCCTCTTTCCAAAATGCAGCTCAAACAGCTGTGTCCTAGTAAGATTCATGTGATAAATATCATGCTACAATTTTCTTTGACAAACTACTGTTAACATCATGCTGCCATTTCTCCACCTCTACTATGCCCTAAAAAGACCTTTGACTCCTCTCTGATTTATTTATAATGATCTCTTTTGCCAACCAAACAACTTTCTGTTCATTATTGAGGTGAGGTAAAGTCTCAACATGTTCATATGGTTTCCAGACTCAGATGGTAAAGTGATTGACGGTTCCAACTTATTCTTCACACATCTCTAAGAAGCCACTCCATTAAGCATCAAGTTTGTTAGTCAAATATGCCATCTGAATTCTAATACCATTCTTAGGTTATAGAAGGAGTGATGGAAAAATCACAGAACCTAATCAGTGTCCTTTCTGTGTGGTCCTAGGACTGTCATGTCCAAAACACCTAAGGGATTTTGATGCAGACTAAAATTTAAGAACCATTGATCTAACAGGTGTTTTTGAATATGAGAATCCTAGGAATGAGACAGGAGAAAGAGCTTGCTACCCTTAAATCCTTCCTCTACTCAAACATCTAAAAATAATTCTTGAGAAAATTTAACAGTAAACTAGATTAAGTATGTGCTGGACAAACCCAACCCAGCAATCCTTCTAGATTTCTAATCTATGTAAACTAGATGTTCTTGTTGTAAACTAGTTCTTCATTTTCTATTTGTTGATATAGTTTGAATAACATTTGGAATTCTTTTGGTTGAAAATATCAGGAAACTGAACTAAAACTGGTTTAAGTTAAAACAGGGAATATATTCCTTTTCACTTAAAATAAAAAAAAAAAAAAAAGCCAGCTTTTGGCATGGATAGATCCAGAGGCTGCAATGATACCATCAGTACAATGTTGCTCTCAGTCCCCTTATTCTGCTTTCCTGAGTGATGGTTTCACTCTCAGGTGGGCTCTCTCCACCTGAGGCCCCCCAGCTATCTCATCTTAGATCACTCTCACTTCATGACCAGTAGAAAGATAGTGTTTTTCTTTGCTCACACCTCCAAATTGGACAAGCTGGGTCAAGAGCTAGTTCTTTAACCAACCTCTGTGGACAGAACATGTGCCCCTGTCTTTCACTCAAGTTGCAAGGACAGAGTTGGATAGAAATCCAGCTGCTGACCTGTAGTGGGTGTGGATGTTGTTTAGGAAAAAGAACAGATTTCCATTCTAGTTCATTAGTGCATTTCATCAACTCCTCCATGTTCTCTGCGAACCAGAAGGACTTACTCCCCTGAGCTTGACTAAACATTAGACAAGTTCTTTCCCGACTATAGCAGGCCTTCACATCCCTTTTCCTAGTGAATTGACTTTAGAAAACTTGCAATTATAAATACTTTCTCTGACCTTTTGAGATATAAATATTTCACCAGTCTTTTGCCAGTTTTACGGCCCAAGAATGTCTTCTTCAAGGACCTGAGATCGATCCCTTTGAAATTTAATCATTAACAGAGTGCTCCTATCTCTCAGTCTCTGTGGGTGCGTAGGAGCCTAACTTCCACATCATCCTACTAGCAAACTCATACGGCCTAATCACTTTGTTTAACCTCCCCACTAATGTTCTATAGTGTTTTTAACACAGTTCACTTAAATGCTGAAAATTTTCCTGCCTCTTGTTCCAGTGAGTCGAGTTCAATCTTTCCTGCCTATTGCAATAGTCTTTCTCCTTATTGCCATAAAGTCTCAAGTAAGTGTTGCTTGTCTGTTTAACTCTGTCTGGTACAATTTTCTTTTTATTATCTAACTTTAAAATGGTTAAAAAGTGATATAAGCCAAAGGTTTTTTTATCTTAAGTGTACGATGTCAAGAATCATGAACCATTAATCAAAGTCCTAAGTTCTTGGTCTAACATTTGCCTAACAATCGCCTGAAAGATTTTTGTTTCATCACCTGTAAAGTAGAAATAAAGCCTGATCTGACAGTTTCTAAACACTGTTTACACTTATAAGTTCTTATTTAATATCTGGCTTCCATTATATTGTAAAATTAATGAGGGGAGAGATGATGCCTGCCTTATATATTCCTGAATCCCCGGAGCTCAGCTTAACACTTGGCATTCAGAAGGTGTGCGATAGGTATTTGAAAGAAGTGAATGAAGTTAGATAATACATGATATACATAGAAAAAGAAGAACTGCATGATGCCTGCCTTATATATTCCTGAATCCCCGGAGCTCAGCTTAACACTTGGCATTCAGAAATTGTGCGATAGGTATTTGAAAGAAGTGAATGAAGTTAGATAATACATGATATACATAGAAAAAGAAGAACTGAACACACATGCACAAAATTAAAATTTTATGGTCTGTAATGCCAGGCTCAAATTCATGGAGAGTCCAAATTTTGACTTAAGGAACTTTCAGCAAATCTGGATTTTAATACTAGCTTTGGCATTGACTATACTTATAAATTTAGTTAATTAAACTTCCTTGATCCTCAAATTTCACCCTATAAATATCAGTAACAGAATGAATGATTACTGAAATCCCTTTTAGAATTAACCTCATAGACCTGAGGAGGACTACCCTCATTCCAGCTATAACCAATTCATAAATAAAAATCCTAATATACAATGATTGCCCTAGAGTTGCAGAACATGCTTTTAAGTCCTGCAACACAAGACTATTAATTCCCTCCTCTCCTTTTCTTCCCTTCCTACCATTCTTTCATGTATCTATATAGTTATTAAACTCCTTTAATTTATGCACTTCCCATATGGAAATTCAGAAATATTTTATATACCTATCTTGAATTAGGCCCCCACATCTTGGTTGAATTCTCTTTCTTTGATGAGATTCAAATTTTAGCTGTGTGTTTCTTTCATTAAGTAGTTAAAAAAAGTTTTCTGACCTTGATGCATTATTGCATTATGTAAATGAATAGGCTAATTCACTTTGAAGCATAACCTTCTGGAAATAAAACTTTGATCTCAGTGAGGTAGCCAAAAACATATTGGAGAGGAATTTGCCTAGCGTATCCCTATTTCCCTGAGTCTTTTGACTTTCAAAAAGGGTTCATGTGCTTGTGTTTACTTTCCTGACAGGTTTCCTGGACTTCAATTATAAATCAATAGCATCTGTATCAGATTGACTTCCTTGATGTAAAAGAGTACAAAGACTCTTTCTCGGATGAACCACATGTTCTCTCTCTGCACCTCTTATTATTTTAGATCTGTAGGTATCATAGTCTATTCATTGATTCACAGTCATTAATATAACAATGACCAAAAAGAAGGAGCCCAGGCATAAACCTGACAAGAGCAAGAAAACAGATGTCTACTGGAACTTATTTGTAATATAATAGTATTCCAGCACACGGTAAGATTTTGACCTTAAGCAAGGGAGAGTTGATGACTTTAGTAGGGTATTCTTTATAAAGCTTTTTTTTTTTTCTACTTTAAGACTGCTGACATTTTTGTCTTGCCTTTTCTGTGATTGCTTTCAAAAGCATATTTCTGTTTTAAAGCTAGAGTCCACTTCAATAATGTCTGGTTAATTGTATGGGCACTCATACTTGGTGGCAGGCTGAAGGCCTTCCTTGACAGACTAAAATACTGTCCTAGAATACCTGTTCTCTCTCCTCCCACAGAAAGCATTTACCCTAAATATGGGAAAGTACATCGTTGCTTCTACTTGTCAAAAAAATAAAGTAATAATAACCTACTAATAATATATTACTTATACAGCCCAAGAATTAAGAGATTTCTGTTAATATAGATCTGGATTCAAACACCACCACTAGACATTTGTGGTGAAATTTTAGGCAAATTATTTATCTTCGTTAGGCCTCAGTTTCCCTTTCTCTTAACATGATTGATAATAGTACCTATTTCGTAAGATTCTGGTTAAGGTTAAGTACGGTGCTTTAAGGAATTTATAGAGATCCTGGCGCATACCATGTACTTAGCAAATGATGGTGGTGAATATGTCTGCATCTTTTTTGTTTTGCAGCTACCCGTTATTGCTGAGTAAACACAGGAATGTTTTTGGTTGGATAAAGACAGTAACCAGATCAACAACAGAGGAAATCTTATAGTTGCAGATATAATGAGAACTGCTGACTATCTTGTGTATTATTCCTCCTTCCTTGTCAAGGCTGACTTACAGCCAGACTTCCCTGGTATCTCTTCTCACAACTCCAGCCAGGGGAGTCCTTCATTTGCTTTCTAACTCGCCTTCCTCCACATCTATTACTCAGTAGTTTTTTTTTTTTTTTTTTTTACCTTTTTCTTCCAAGCTCATGGTTCATTCAAAAACAGCCTTTCTCCATCAACTCTCTATATTTTTCTGAGTATTTGTTGTTAGCCTAAAAAGAAACTGAGACCAAACACATATAGCAAGGATTGACTGAGTCTTTATGATGATTGCAACTGAGGAGACACATAGATGAGGTTGCCCTGAAAGTGTGTTCCAAAGAGGGTCAGTAGAACTGAACACTTTATAACACAAAAGGGGGGAAGGGTCAAAGGAGAGAGAGAGAGAAAGACAGCCCTGCCTAATTATTTTATCAGGTTTTCTACTGGTTGTACATGACATATAGATTTGGGATTGTTACTTTGTTGCATCCTGCATACCAGTATCCAGGGCAAGGGTAATGTGAAGTATTCTAGTTTATTTTATGGCTTCCTGGAGCCATTATGACTGCTTCTAAGTAAAATGATATTATGATAACATTTTGCAGGACAGGTGGATGTGATAGCTGACTTATCCCAGATCACCCTAGGCATTAAAATTTAGCTAACTTAGTCAGAGAGGATTCTTTTGGTTATCACCATCAATAGAAAACTAAAAAAACTAACTTTACAGAATCTATAAACACAGCCCCTCCAAATAAATTTTTTAAATTGCAAAATTATAAATATTGATTTGTCACCTAATGAATAGAAATCTGATAGATATTCTTTGTTCCATGACATTTATCAAAAAAACTAACTTTACAGAATCTATAAACACAGCCCCTCCAAATAAATTTTTTAAATTGCAAGATTATAAATATCGATTTGTCACCTAATGAATAGAAATCTGATAGATATTCTTTGTTCCATGACATTTATCTAGAAATGTTATATATCATTCTTAGCAATCAAAACCAGCCTCCAGATCCAGGGTAGGAGAAT
>NW_007730421.1:72174-73702 GCF_000696425.1 Galeopterus variegatus
AGAAATGTTATATATCATTCTTAGCAATCAAAACCAGCCTCCAGATCCAGGGTAGGAGAATAGGTCAAAGACCCAGAGGTTGAACTTAGATATTTGGAAGCATTGAGAGGCCAATTAATATACATTCTTCTCTTCAACTGTAACTGTTCTAAAACTAATCCCATAAAAACTTCTCTTAAGAGTATATCCCAGGGGCATACACGATTAATTATGAGCTTCAAAAAGTTATTCTAGAGAAAACTTACCCTGAACTTCAATCACCTACATCATCATGTTCAACAATGACCAATTTCTCTGCTTCTGTGACTTGATTCTGACACTATTTTTTTCTTTATTTATCAATTTGGAAATCACCATTCCACAAAGAAATTTACATACTTGTGTATAGGAATGTACCTGGCTTCATTATTAGATGCATTTTTTTTTTGATCCTTTTTTTTATTGTGGTAAAGTACATTTAACATAGAATTTACTATCTCAACTCTTTTAAAGCATACAGTAAATATCCATTAAACGGTAAATCCCCATTCCTCTTTTCCTCAGACCCTGGCAACCACCATTCTACTTACTATCTTTATGATTTTAACCAATATAGGTACCTCACATATGTGGAATCACGCAGTGTTTGCCTTTTGGTGATTGGCTAATTTCACATAACACAATGTTCTCAAGGTTCTTCCATGTTCAGCATATGTCAGAATTGCCTTTTATTTTAGGCTGAATAATATTTTATTGTAATAGCCCAAATATACATTCATTACATATGAATTGATAAGCCAAATGTATGTGTGTTTGTGTGATTGATATGCACACCATATTTTATTCATCAATTCATTTGTCAAATTAGTTTGCTTCCAAGTTTTGTCTATTGTGAATAATGCTACTATGAACAATGTGTGCATAAAAAATATCTTTTTGAGATTCTACTTTCAATTATTTTGGATGCATACTTAGAAGTGAAATTGCTGACTCATTTAGTAATTATATTTTTAATTTCTTGAGAAACCACCATACTGTTTTTCATAGTGCCTGTACAATTTCACTTTCTCACCAGCAATGTACATGAGTTCGAATTACTTTACATCCTCTGCATTAGTTATTATTATTATTACTTTTATAGTACTTATCCTTATGTGTATGGTGGTAACTCATTGTAGTTTTGATGTACATTTCCCTAGCAATCAATAATATTGAGTATGTTTTCATGTACTTGTTGGCTATTTGTATATCTTCCTAGGAGAAATATCTATTCAAAACTTTGGCTTATTTTTAATTTATTCCTGTAGTTGACTTAAGGGTTTCAGAGATTGGTAGGCAGAATGGATAAAAACATACATTGAAATAAACATGATCTAACTATATGCTGTCTACAAGAGGCTCACTTTAGATACAAAGACACAAACAGGTTAAAAGTGAAAGGATGGAATAGGATATAAAATGCAATAGTAACCAAAAGAGAGCACAGAAGTGGCTATGCTAATATAAGACAAAATAGATTTTTAATTAAGAAAAAGGTTACTAGAAAAAA
>NW_007730421.1:73794-86074 GCF_000696425.1 Galeopterus variegatus
AAAAAAGGATATTATATATTAATAAATTGTTCACAATAGCAAGAAGAAATAATAATTTTAAACATTTATTCATGTAACAGACCATCAAAATATATGACAAAGTTGACAGAATTGAAGGGAGAAATAGTTCTACACTAACAGTTGGACACTTCAATACCCACTCTCAATAATGGATAGGAAAACCAGACAGAAGATAAGTAAGAGGATAGAGGACTTGAATAACACAATAAATCAACTAGAAATAGTAGAACTATATAGACATCCTGGACAGCAACAACAACATACACATTCTTCTCAAGTGCACATGTGACATTTTAAGAATAGATTATATGTTAGGTCACAAATTAAATGCTAATAGATTTTAAAAGAAAAATAATATACAATATACATTCTCCAAATACAATGGATAAAAGTTAGAAATCAATAACAAATCAAATCAGCAAACTAACTTCATAACTTAAGAAAAGAGAAGAACAAAACAAACTAAACCCAAAGTTAGTGTGGAAAGGAAATAATACAGATTAGAGCAGAGATAATTAAAAAACTGATGAATAGAAAAACAATAGAGAAAATCAACAAAAATAAAAGTTGGTTTGTTAAAAAGATAAACAAAACTGATAGATTTATTATGATAGAATGAGAGTTTTGAAGTACTAAAACCAGAAATAAAGATGAGAGCATTACTAGCAATTCCGTAGAAATAAAAATGGTTATACAAGTATTATGAACAATTGTACACCACAAAAATCTGATGACATAGATGAAATGAACAAATTACCAAAAACATAAAATCTACCAAAACTGAATCATGAAGAAATGGAAAATCTGATTAGTCTTATGACTAATATAAATATAGAATCAGCAATCAAAAATCTCCTAAAAAAAGAAAAACTCTGGACCTGATGGCTTCACTGGTGCATTTTACAAAACATTTAAAGAATACATAACACCAATTCTCAAAATTTTCCTAAAAATTTGAAGAGAAATCACCACTTTCTAACTCTTTTATGAGGACAACATTATCTTGATACAAAAGCCAGATGAGGACATGACAAGAAAAAAAAAAAAAGTAAACTAATATATTTTATGTACATTGAAGCAAATACACTAAAAAAAGAAATACTAGCAAGCCAAATTCAATGGCATATTTAAAGGATTATGCACCATGACCAAGATTTATTCCTGAAATGCAAGAATGGTTCAACATGGAAAAATTAATCAAAATGATACACCAATATGACACACCAATTAACAGAATTGTTAATTGATACAGATAAAGCATTTTACAAAATCCAATATTCTTTTATAATAAAAGCATTCAATAAACTAGAAGTATTAGGAAACTACCCCAACTTAAAAGGCAGTACATGAAAAATCCATAGCAAACATCATACTCAACGGTGAAATACTAAAAGATTTTCCTCTAAGATCTGGATTAATGTAAGGATGCCTGCTTTTGCCACTGTTATTCAACATAGTACTGGAAATACTAGCCAGAGCAATTAGGCAAGAAAAAGTGTTTGTAAATGATATGATCTTATATGTGGAAATACCTAAAGATTCTACCACCTCTGTAATCAGAAGCAGAAATTATTTATCAGAGCATAGATTTCTGATATTTGGAAAACAAGATCCTTGCTGTCCACCCTATTTCTCACAAGCTGCATGTAATTTGCTGTAGGAACACATGCATGGCTACCTGCCTAGAATCTGGGGGTGGAAAAGGGTAACCCCTGCTGATCTAAGAGCTAAAGTTGACTTGAGTGAACTTAATCTCAATTTACTGTCCAAGCCTTCCTCTGGAAGTTGCAAGCCTTCAATAGAGCCCATAATTCCAAAATAGTTACAGCAGACAGATTCTGCCTAAGTAGAGAGAGAGATTCCTCATGCTTTTTACTCTGCCATCTTCACAGAATCTTTGCCAGATCACTTTTGAATTACATATATTCCTTCTTTCATTTCTCTATCCTATGGATATAAACTTCCATCTCTCTCATTTTTGTTCTTTCTCCCCCATCTCTCATTTGTTTGTCTGTTGTAATATCCATCACGCCAGCATGTGAAATATGGCTTTCTCCCTTACCAGCTGGGGTGGAGGTGAGATCCTCAGCTTTACTTTTCTAAAAGAACCGCAGATGTCATCTGTCACTCAAAGGGCTTAAGCTATTGGAAATCCTGTTTTTTAACAAGATCCTTGCTGTCTACCCAATTTCTCACAAGCTGCATGTAATTTGCTGTAGGAACACATGCATGGCTATCTGCCTAGAATCTGGGGGTGGAAAAGGGTAACCCCTGCTGATCTAAGAGCTAAAGTTGACTTGAGTGAACTTAATCTCAATTTACTGTCCAAGCCTTCCTCTGGAAGTTGCAAGCCTTCAATAGAGCCCATAATTCCAAAATAGTTACAGCAGACAGATTCTGCCTAAGTAGAGAGAGAGATTCCTCATGCTTTTTACTCTGCCATCTTCACAGAATCTTTGCCAGATCACTTTTGAATTACATATATTCCTTCTTTCATTTCTCTATCCTATGGATATAAACTTCCATCTCTCTCTATCTCTCTCATTTGTTCTTTCTCCCCCACCTCTCATTTGTTTGTCTGTTGTAATATCCATCATGCCAGCATGTGAAATATGGCTTTCTCCCTTACCAGCTGGGGTGGAGGTGAGATCCTCAGCTTTACTTTTCTAAAAGAACTGCAGATGTCGTCTGTCACTCAAAGGGCTTAAGCTATTGGAAATCCTGTTTTTTTCCAGGAAGGTTATTCTAGTGATATCAAATGAAAATAAAGAAATATGAATGCCCATATATTAAATTAAAATGTCAACCCTGAAGTTTGGAATTCTGAGCCTTCAAAGGTAGCCATGATAAATTATCTCACAAACCTCACAGGTAAAGGAAATATGTTTTATAAATTACAGTCTCAGGAGGAAGGTGGAAAGGTATGTGGCAGGAACAGGCCAGAATGTCAAAGACATTCGGGCTTAAGTTTCCACTTTCTCCTCCAGGCTAGCATCGTATAATTATGCCAGCTTAAAATACTGATTAGAGTGTGGTTTTTGTTATTTATTCATAAGCTTTTTAGCAAATTAAATTTACATGGTAGATTTAATTTTAATGCATTAGTGGCTAGATGTCTTCCTGGAAGTTTCAGAAGAAAGCTCAGCAAACATACCAGGTACCAAGTACACCCTTCCTGTCCCAACCTCTAGACATAATTTTTATTATTTTCCACAAGCCCTCAAAGCAGGTTCAAGAGGACAACACAGAGGGAGACTTTCACTTTCCCATACTTCCCTACAAATTATTAGAAACTATGGTATGCTGCATGGTATTTCCTTGTTAAGTAGGGGGAAAAAAATAAGATCCACAGTCGGCAATTGCTGGTTATTTTAAATGCTGGGTTCCAGGAGGGATCTTTTTATTCCATGTCATCCCCTCCATCATCCACCACAAGTGCATAAAATGCACACATGCAAAGATAGAAGCTTCTTAAAAGCAAGGGAGATTGACTTCCTACAAGCAGAAATAATGACTGCTTCCTAAATGCTTCATGAATAGCTTAAAGTTGCTATTAATACCTTTAATTTTGCTACATGATTAAGTTTTCCAAAGTAGACATTATGTTACTCTCCACTTCTGCAAATTTCTTCACAACCTGTTCAGTCTGAACAAATGCCTACCTTGATTTGGCCCCAATTTACATTTCTAAGTTCACTTCTTGCTTTTCAAAAGGAATTTTACATCCCAATTAAACTAGACTGCTTTTTCATGGGAACAGTCTTTGACTACTCTCTTTTTTGTTTGCTTGTTTTGTTTTTACAGCATTCCATTTCCTAGAATGACCTTCTCAAACCCCATCTCAAACTACTTAGAACCATCTCAAATACTTTCTTTTCCAGGAATCCATTCCAGCCTGACTCCCTTACAACTTTATGAGATCTTTCCCTTTTTTGTATTCCTATAACATTAGCACCTCGTATATTCTTGTGACATATTATACCTCCAATTTTTATTATAATTTTTGTCCTACTGTCTTATCTCTATGCTGGTATACAATTTCCTTGAAGGCAAGGGTTGATCATAAATAACATTGTATGATTTGCAGTGTCAGGCAGAATGCCTTGCTTATAGTAAATATAACACACACACGGTCAAATCAGACTAAATTTTAAAAAAGAAATAAATAGCTGCATTCCAATCAAAGTTTCATTACATATAAAAATTAAAATTATCAGCCTGTTATAAAATTCAATATGTCCTGGTGGCCATTGAAATGCTAAATTTTGTTAAATAAAAGCTTAAAATCAACATGACATGTACAAAGAGAAAAGGTTCATAAATGCTCTAAATATATCCAGTTTGCTCAAAATTACATTTGATTCTAGGGAGAATTACAAATCACAAAATAATATTGAGCAAGATTTTAGAAAGAAAGATTGTATAAGAAGGACCCAAATCAATCTTAATTTTTTTAAAGTAATCTATAGTATAGGAAAGTTTTGTTGTGATCGATTAATTGATTTTTATTTTAGAGTGAATTGCAGTTGGTATAACTGGGTGCTCATTAAAAATCCAATAAATTAGGATTTATGTCTCATTCCAAAATAAATCTCCAAATGACCTAAGATTTAAATGTAAGCAAAAAAAGCCAAGACATTACTAATAAACCATGGGAGAATATTTCAAAACACAGAAACATATAATGAAAAAAATTAAAATTACTCCTTGCCTCAGAGAAAATCTCTATTAACATTTTGGGGCTATTTGCGTGTAAAGTTTAAGATATATTAAACACTTCTACAAGGTCTAGATCGAGTGCTTCAAAAATATCAAGATAAAGATATTAAAGAATAAATACACATGACAACTTAATGCAATCTATGAAAATGGATTCGAATTTGGACTGGGAATAAAAATAGATATAAGTATATTACTGAGACAGCTCATGCCTATTTTATTGGGTTGTTATTCTTTATTATTATTGAGTTGTTGGAGCTATCATATATTTTGTGTAGAAATCTTTTGGAATAAATACATTTTCAAATAGTTTCTCCCAGTTGCTGTTTGTTCATACATTATCTTAACAGTGCCTCTTGAAGAGCAGCATTTGTTAATTTTAATAAATTTTAACTTATTTTAGATTGTTTATACATCAACATAAAATTAGAATGAAAACATGCAATATTATTTTTGAAAGTTGTATAGGCCTGTAATTAAAATAGAATTGAACCACCTAGGAAAAGTGGGAATCTTATTAATCTTATCAAGCCCCCACCACATGAAATTTTATACCTTTTTTGAGTTTTAGTTATTTGTGTTTTCCTACATTTTTAGCTCTTTCTTAATTGCAAAAAAAAAAAAAAAAAAAGTTTACTGGTTTTACCTGCATTCTACTCAATTTATTTCTAAATATTTTATTTTTAATACTATTTCAATCTCTAAAAATTATTACACATTTTTTCTCTTTGTTTATAAATATATATATATAACATTTATACATTGAACTTCAATCTTTCCTCTTAATGCACTTACTACTTACATTTGTACACTGAACTTCAATCTTTCCTCTTAATGCACTTACTACTTCCAGTAGCTTTTTGTAGGTTTTCTGCACAGGGTATAATACAATCTGTAGCTAAAAACAATTATAACTTAACTGTTCAATATTTGGCTTCTATTTAGTTTTCCTTGTGGTATTGCGTTGGGTAAAATCACCAGTAAAATGTAGAATAGATTGGTGAGATAAGACATTCTTGATTCTTTTCCCTTTAGGTTAGAAATATTCATTCTTTCACCATTAATTAAGATATTAGTTGCAGGGTTTTTTTTTTTTTTCTTTACTTTTAAAATTTTATTCATTTACTTCGGTTTTGTTTTTTTGTATATGCCGTTGTCAGTTTGAAGGAGTTTCCTTAAATTCTCTCCCTCTCTCTTTTTTTTTTTTTTTGCTAATCCTTTTACAAAATATGCCATTATTTCTTGAAAGCACAACAATAAGGCATATTAGGGCCAACTAAAGCTAAGGTCATGTTAAAAAAGCAAATATTACGTCAAAATGACGTGTCAATCTTTTTTTTTTTTTTTTTACGTCTTTATGCCTCATTTATTTATTTATTTATTTATTTATTTTTATTTTAAAATTTAGTTTAATTTTATTTTACTTCTCAAAATACATTGTACTTGATTTTCATGCCCCTTCACCCGTTCCTCTCCACCCTCTCCCCTCCCCACCCCACCACATCATATATGTGCACTTGGCTTAAATAGTTCAAGGAATTTTTGTTATTCTGTCTTCTTCCCCCTACCCTTTATTTGTTTGTGTGTTTATTTATTTATTTATTTATTTTTAGCTCCCACAAATAAGTGAGAACATGTGGTATTTCTCTTTTTGTGCCTGACTTGTTTCACTTTACATAAATTTCTCTAAGTCCATCCATGTTGTTACAAATGGTAGCATTTCGTCCTTTTTTATAGCAGAGTAGTATTCCATTGTGTAGATGAACCACAGTTTCCTTACTCACTCATCAGATGATGGACATTTGGGCTGGTTCCAGCTCTTGGCTATTATGTATAGAGCTGCAATATACATTGGAGTACAGGTATCCCTTCGGAATGATGATTTCCATTCCTCTGGGTATATTCCCAGCAGTGCAATCGCTGGGTCATATGGTAGATCTATCTGTAATTGTTTGAGGAACCTCCATATCATTTTCCATAAAGTCTGAACCATTTTGCAGCCCCACCAACAGTGGATGAGAGTTCCTTCGTTTCCGCAACCTCTCCAGAACTCATCAGTCTTTTGGATATTAGCCATCCTAACTGGAGTGAGATGGTATCTCAGTGTGGTTTTGATTTGCATTTCCCAAATGCTGAGTGATGTTGAGCACTTTTTCATGTGTCTGTTGGCCATTCGTATATCTTCGTTTAGGAAATGTCTGCTCAGCTCCTTTGCCCATTTTTTAATTGGATTATTTTTTTGTCGTAAAGTTGTTTGAGATCCTGTTTATCTGGATATTAATCCTTTGTCAGACGTACATTTTGCAAATATTTCTCCCACACTGTTGGTTGTTTTTTTTTACGCTGTTGATTGTTTCTTTTTTGCTGTGGAAAAGCTTTTTAGTTCGATATAATCCCATTTGTTTATTTTACCTTTAGTTGCTTGTGCTTTTTGGGTCCTGTTCTTAGTTTGTTGAGAGTTTGTTTGAAACACATATAGCTGTTAATTTTTGACAAATGCTTTTTCAGCATCCATTGTAATGATTAAATGTTTCTTTGTTATTGGTTATTGATACAGTGAAATAAATCATTTGATTTTTAATGTTGAATTCATGTTTTATTCTCTGGACAGTATTATTATTTTTTACTTGGCTGGATTTGAACTGCTGATATCGTAAGGACTTTTGCATTTATGTTCATAAAGAATATTGATCTGTTGTTTTCTTTATGTAAAATATCTGTCTGGTTTTGTTTTAAAAAAAAGTAATGCTGGCTTCATAAAATGAGCTGGAAAGTGTTCTTTTCTTTTCTCTGGAAAAGTTTCTGTTGAATTGGTATTATTTCTTTATTCAATCACTGTTAATATTATCCAATGAACGTATTTATGTTGGTAGTTTTTATGTGTGTATATATTTAACCATGAATTCTTTTTTAAAAATAGATACAGCCCTAGTAAAATAAACTCTCTGGACTTCCTACAGTTATAGTAAGTTTCGTTTTCAAGGAATTTACTCATTTCCTATAAGTTGTCAAGTATTTTGGCAAACAATTGTCCATCATTTTTAAAGTTTATATTATTTTTTTTAATTTAAAAATTTTTTTTTGCTTTATGATTGAATTTTTAAAATTATTTATTAAGAATATTCATGAGGTACAAAGTTAATTGTCATCTATCATGTCCATGATGTGAGGGCCAGATTCATCCTGGGGGCATACCCATTACCAGAAATTACTTTTGTACCCTGTGTCCCCACCCAATTATCCCCAACCTCTTTCACCCTCACTCTCTCCCCCCACACACTCTGCTTTATAGCCCTGGGAACGTTCCCTCCCTCTGTAAGGCCACTGCAGGAAACTGTGGTATATATACACTGTGGAATACTACTCTGCCCTGAAAAAGAATGAATTACTCCCATTTGCAGTAAGATGGATGAACCTGGAGAAACTTATGTTGAGTGAATTAATGTTTATTTTAATATTTAAGTCATGTATCATCTATAATGATACCAGATTATTCACTTGTAATGTTAAAAATTGCTCCTCCTTCTTTCCTCTTCTCTCTCTCTCTCTCCTCATGTATATCCTACTTTATAGTTGTTTCTGGTGAGAGGAAGAAGGAACTACATTTTTTGTTGTGGTCAAAAGCAGAACACATAATTATTTTTTAATTAAAAATTAATCTTTCATTGTGTCTCAGTGAAGATGTTATACATAAAAATAAATAAACCTATTACTCTTTTAATCAATTCAAAGGAAAATACTTCTATAAGGACCTATAAGTGTGCCTCTAGTGTGACAGTCAAAAATGTTGGAAAAGTTCTTCTGGGGCTATTCCTAGTAAAGCCAGAAAAGCAAGTAAGGAGGCTTAACTCATATCTGTAAAATTCCCTGTTACAACAGAAAGATATCAGGAGGGGGGCCACACAAAATATTCATCAAGGGGAGATATATGGGACATTTTGTCCAACATCTCCTGTCCCCTTTCATCTTTACTGCTGCTTCATTTCCAAAACATCAGGCTTAGACTTATTTTTCAGGGGATTTGATGCTTTGTAGAATGAATTAATACATTAACTGTTTTGAGAAGTGTAAGGTCCCAAAATACTGTGAGAATTGAAAAGTCACGTAAACATCTTCCAATTGCTTTTCCAAGGAGTAGGTCTTCTAACAGCTCTCCTTTCTTTCCAGGTAGCTTCCTTATGCCACCTAAGAGATGAGACTCTGCTTATTTCTGTGAATTTCTGTGGCAGGATGTGTGAAAATCTAAATGAGAATGGCCCTATATATATTTTAAAAAGAAAATTAGTAAGTCTAAGATGGTGAACAAACAAGCAAAATACTATATAGACTCTCAGGGCTAACCAACTCTCAAATCCTGTATGTAGTCTTTGTGGTACATTTCTGATATGAAATAACTAGTTTAAAGGCAGTTTTAAAACTTAGTTTAAATAATCCATAAGGGAATAAGACACATATTGCTAATATCAGAAATGAAAGGAGGATCATCGATATTGATCCTACAGACATTAAAAGGATGATAGTGGAAAGTTGTGAGCAACTCCGGGCTCGTAAATTTGAAAACATATAAAACAAACCAATTCCTGGATAGACAAAAATAATAACAGACTTCACACAAAAGGTAATAAACAATCTAAGTAGGTGTGTAATTATTAAATACATTAAATTAATGATTAATGATTTTTTATTTAAAACTTCCATGTCCAGATGGTTTCACTGGAAAATTCCACCAGACATTTAGGCAGAAATTATATCAATTTTGAACAGTCTTCCAAAGCATACAAGCAGAGGATGCACTTTCTAGTGCATTCTATGATGCCAGCATTATCCTTATACAAAAATGATGAAGACATTACAAGAAAGGAAAACTACAACCAATATTTCTTATAAACATAGAAGCAAAAATCTCAACAAAATTTTATAAAATTCCATGTAGCAATACATAAAAGTAACTGTACACCACAGCCAAGTGTGATTTGCTCCTAGTATGCAAATCTGATTCAACTTTCAAAAATAAGTTAATTTACTCCATCATATCAACTAGCTCAGGAAGAAAAAAATATGATAATATCAATTGATGCAGAGAAGACTTTTGACAAACTCAGCACCAATTTATGCTCAAAACGCTAAGCGAACTAGGAATACAATGACAATTTCTTAATGATTAAGAACATTTATAAAAACCTTCAGTTGTATCGTAATTAATGATGAGATACTGGATACTTCCCCTGGGGGAAAGTCTGGAGACAAGTCTACGATGCCCTCTCTTACCACTTCTGTTGAAGATTGTACTGAAAGCCCTAGCTAAATACAATGAATAAAGAAAAGGATCCACACACGCACACACAAACCCATATATATTATATATATGTATATATAATTATATATATATATATGCACATAGATGAAAGGAAGAAACTGAACCGTTTTTGTCTGTAGATGACATAGTTTTCTATTTTGGAAATCTTAAAGAATCAAGGAAAAAATCCTGTAATTAATAAAAAATTACAGCAAAACCATGGGATAAAAGATTAATAAGTCAATTACTTTCTTTTATAACAGCAACAAATAATTGGAACTTAAAATTAAAAACACAATACCATTTACATTAGCATAAAAAACACGTATAAATCAAACAAAATATTTATAGGATAAATATGTGGAAAACCACAACATTCTAATGAAAAAAAAACAAAGAAAATCTAAATAAATGAAGAAATAGTTCATGCTTATTGACTGCAAGACTCAATATTGCTAAGATATCAGTTACTTCCAACTCGATCTATTTATTCAATGCAATCTCAATCAAAGTCCCAAGAAGCTATTTTTTAGATATCTACAAACTAATACTAAATTTATAGAAAAAGAAAAATGCAAAGTGTAGAATAGCCAACACAATATTAAAGAAAAAGGACAAAGTTAGAGGACAGATATTACCCAATTTTAAGGCTTATATAAACCCAAAGTGATCAAGACAGTGTATCATTAGTGAAAGGGTGACACACAGATGAATGCCACACAAGTGAGGGCCCAAGTGTGCCACACACACCTGCAAGTGATAAACTCCTTCTTCCAACAGATAGAAGATGGTGATTGAGGGAGACTAAATCAAGAAGGCAGACTTAGACTATGTGCTGTTTTCATGCATTAAATTACAGAAATGGAAGAAATTATAGAAAATGTGAAAAAACAACAAAGAAACTAACTGCTATCAGAACACAAGAAATTAAATCAATTCTGTTTTGATATATGTATACATTGTGAAATGATTGCCAATATATCAAAACCTCACATTGTATAACCTAAATGTATGCAATCTGTATTTGCCAATAGTACCTCAATAAAGCTGGAAGAAATAAAAAGAAATTGAAGCAATTCAGAGAGATAGTAGGAAAAATCATATCTACAGGAAAAACACATCTAGAGAAAATATGTTGATGACTACTCTGAAAGTTATTAAGAAACAAAACAAATGAGCAAACAAACAAAAAAGGCTAAGAACTACCCAAGAGTGAGGAAAATATGAACCCTGAGACAGAACTACTGGATTCAATACACAGAAAAACAAATTTTAAAGGAAAAAGACGATAGAATAAATTGAAATTGAAAAAGGGATAAAAATGTGATACTCTCACAACAAATTGTAAGACATGATTATGAACAATAAAATAAGATACCTTATTTTACATATCAAGTTGTAAAATTTACATATCAAATTGTCATAAATAATACATAAGAACATTAGACAAAAAATAGTAATGTTAGGAAAACAAATCCAAGTCCAGTGTAAGGGTGGTAGGTATTCAAAACACAGGTGAGAAAATCCTGCTCAGGTGTTAGGGTGGGCTATAGCCAGTTAGTTGTCTAATAGTCAAAACAAAAAGAAAATCTGATTATTTACATGAATTATAGGGTTCACAAGATATGAAATTACACAATGTTTAAGAGATATAGAAGCAGTACATAAGAAGCCGAGAGAAAATTCCCTAATGGGTTTTTATCAAGAGGATGTGCTCAACATCAATCCTTCAATTAATGTAACAGATTTGTTAATAGGGAGGTTTCTTATCATGTTTCTTAGTGGCATACATTATAGTAATTTTTGACAGGCTTTACATTTTCTTTTGTTTAATTTTCAGGTAGACTAATTAATTTTAATTTCAAAGATTGATCAGAGGGAAATCTCAGTTATTTTTACAAAAATATATAGTAAAATATTGATAAAGGAATCTTTCAGAAGACAGCCAAAGATTCTGTCTTTATTAAACAGGATTTTTATTATTATTTTTCATCAGCAGGAGAGACCTACGAAGAGGTCATGGGTATGATTGGAAAACATTTACCACTTTGAAGTTGAGTAGTAACAAAATATAACCGCCATTTATTATGTCTATTTTGAAATACACCAGCAAATCTTTGACTACTGAATTCAGCATAATACTATTTATGATATAACAATAATATATCATTACATTTCCTTCGAAGTACTATTACAAGATAGAAGAACTTTATTTAATTTTATTGTATTTTCCTTTTATGTTGC
>NW_007730421.1:86975-96677 GCF_000696425.1 Galeopterus variegatus
GGAGAAAGGAAGAAAATACAATGTGCATTTAAGAAAAGGCTGGAAAAATATTATGTGTATGTTAAGTTGACAGCATATGGATCAAACAACAGAAAATAAAGAAAAAACAACAAAGGCATACAAAGTTTACTTCAGTCCTCAATTACGGAAATTATTTGTGTCTGCTGAGGAAAGAAAAAAGCACCTGAGTTAACTGAGCATATTAAACTTTAAACCACAAAGTGGCTTCTTACATCATAAACTTAGTTCAAGGGGTTGCAGTCATTTAGATTTAGAGGCCACGACAATACTACCATGGGTTAATCACGCATTAGGAGCAGTTTGGTTGAAAATGATACAGCTGCAAAGCATATCGTATTATTATTTTGACCACCACTCTCAGAATTTAAGGTGATCAAATAGCAGAAGTTTATATCTTTGAGATTCTTCATCAGCTGATAGCTCTCTACAGCACATAAAATTATGTGATTAATTAAAAACATCCACTCAAAACCTCATTGACATATGAGGGTACTTCAGAAAGTTCATGGTACTTTACAAACTTTCATTTTATTTTCTACAAACTTTTTGAAGTACTCACATATGACAAAGTTTTAAATCCAGTCCAGGAAGTTACACAAAATTGCCTGTCACTGCAGCAACCTTCAACTCATAAAGTATATACAGAGGGAGAGAAATACATTAAATGTTATTATGATGGTGCAATTAAAAAAAAATGTTTGAGCATAGTGGAATTAACAGCATAAATAACTTAGGATTCCTTACTAAGCAAATGGCAAGACAAAAATAAAATATTTGAGAAGATATTTAAAAGAGATAATAACTCATTATAATGTATACCTATTTTATGACTCATGATTTCAGTGATGGATCAAATAAATAAACTTGGAGAAGGGAGAGAGAGAGAGAGAAGGGAAATAGGAATAATGGTTAGATATTTTAAAATACTATAAGAATATTAGAAAATGAAAATATTGGAAATCGTGTAGATTTTTAGGTGTGATAAATAATAAATTAAAAAACTTATCTTTTAAAGACATATTACAATGTTGATAGGTTTTGTTTCAAAATAATCAGAATTAGAGAAGGGTATATTAAGATATAGATGAAATAAGATTGGCCATGAGTTGGCAATTTTTGAAGCTACATAATGAGTATACTGATGTTTATTTTCTCTCTTCTGTATGTCAGAAATTTTCTAAGAAAAAAAAAACACAACTAAACATACAAAAACAATACCCTTTCTTGATAGTGCACCAGAAAAGAATAGAGCTGTAATGTGTATAAGAGAGAAGTCAACCTCAGAATGGAGGCTGATGAAAGACTCTTCTAAGAAGGTGACATTTAAATTTAGAGCTAAAAAACAAGCAGATAAGTAGAAGTTACCCAGAGATGTATGGTGGAGAAAATTGTTTGAGTCAGGATAACAACATATGTGGAAAGCCTTGAAGTAGAAAAAAGTTGGATAGACTTAAAAAATCATGATAATAAACCACTCAACCTGAAGCACAGTGAAACAGAATGAGCTGCTAGAAGTTCTGGGTATAAAAACATGACTGAATAACACAGGGTTTCAATGCCTTTATTAAATATTGTGGACATTCTTATAAAAATTTAAAAGCCATTGATAAGTTTTATCAGGAGAAGTCATGATCAAGTACGAGTTATTAAAAGAGCACTTTCTTATACTTGAAGAGTCAAATAGAGGACAAAATAGAGGTAGAAAGGACTATGTGGCTACTGCAAAAGTTGAAGTGAACAATGATGGTGGAAAAGACTAGAATGAAGGTAGCATATATAGAGAGAAGTTGATGGATTCAAAAGGTGTTTGCACGATCAGATAATGACTTGGTGGTGTCCGAGACTGGGATGTTTGCGAGGGAGAGGGAGAAATTAAAGAAGACTCCCAGGCTTCTGGGCAGAATGGAAACACTACAACCGGATGCTGTTGCCATTCACCAAAATGAGCTACAGGACCAGTTGGGGGTGACAAACATGTGTTTATTATCACATGAGTGCTTTGTAACTTCAACACAAGCATGCTATAAAAGTCACTTCATATAACCATATGGAGCTTAGAACATGGGTCTGGTGTGGCAAAATAAATGTAGAAGTCTCAAAAAGATGATTCCAATAAATGTGTTTTTGACAAATGACTTCTGCTTATGTTGTTTATCAACAATGTGGAATGAACCTACAGCAACAGAATAGGGCAGAGTAGGAGGGCTCTTTTGTGCCAGGTCCTATCTTTGAATGTAAATTGTAGCAGTCAGCGTACCCCCTACAACAACTAGAAGAAGCTGTATAAATTTTACAAATAGCTTTTAAAGAAATTAGAGCATGATGTAAGCAATGAGGAGCAAACAAATTAAAATTCCAGAGACAATGAAGCCCATTCAAAGTGAGGTGACTATCACTGGTCATAATATTGACTGGGGCCTTTGTAGAGTTTGGTCATGACCTAAGTATGAAATTTAGTCGATTTAGATTTAATAAAATAGTGGAGAAAAACAAAAACAAAAACAAAAACAGTAAAGCCTTAGCAGACAAGTGGGCATGAGGTAATGAGCTGAAAACTGTGGAGCCTTGAATGAGCAGAAGTTTTCCCCATGGGACATTTTCTGGTACTGAGGCTATGCTCAGCAAGCTCAAGGACTGCAAAGCATCTTCTACAAGGCAGAGAAAAGCTCTTATAATCTCTCATTGCTTCATAGGCAAGACCAGCTAGAGGGAGGATCTAAGGAGCCTGCACTGAGTACACATCTTGTCTCTTCGTCAAGATGTTTGCCCTTTTGAAGCTCCAAATAATCGGCTAAAGAGAGAAGATCAAATGTCAGAGAGTGCAGAACTGAACATCCTTCATCCACTTTTTTCCTCCCAAAAATATTTATTTATTTATTTACTTTTGGTTATACATATTTATGGAGTATAGAGTTGGCTATTTATATTAATGTACAGTATGTGATGATCAAATCAATGTCATCAGCATGTTCATCATTACAAATTGTAATTATTATTTGTGTCCCTTATCCTATTAATCCCTACCCCTGTAGTGGTAGCTAAGAAAGAAAGACCACAATAAAGAGTTGGCTATTTATATTAATGTACAGTATGTGATGATCAAATCAATGTCATCAGCATGTTTATCCTTACAAATTGTAATTATTATTTGTGTCCCTTATCCTATTAATCCCTACCCCTGTAGTGGTAGCTAAGAAAGAAAGACCACAATAAAAGGTTCAGCTTTCAGGAGGAAAGAACAGAGCTTCATTCTTTTTTGAAATGAGGAAATAAAAACACACCAGGGTTTGAGCGAATAGTCAGGGAAGTCCCTGCATTAGGAAGAGGCACAAACCTGAATTGAATTGACCTTTCCCACAAACATCAATCCCACTCTGACCTAACTCAATCCCATATTGGTTGACAGCTCCGGTTTCCAACCATATCTAATCCTGAAAAAACAGCATATATGAAATATAAAATGCCCTGAGATCTTAGAAAACATAACAAGCAGAAGATAGGATTAATAAATTTGAGGACAGGTCAATGGAAATATCTCAATTGAAGTATATATATATATAAACAGCATATATGAAATATAAAATGCCCTGAGATCTTAGAAAACATAACAAGCAGAAGATAGGATTAATAAATTTGAGGACAGGTCAATGGAAATATCTCAATTGAAGTATATATATATATATATATATATATATATATATATAAACAAAACAAGGTATAAGAAACATGTAGAACACGTGGAAAAAAATCACTACACATTTTACAGGTCTGGAAATATCCAGTAATACCTTAAAAGTTTCATGACAAAGTATATATATATATATATATATATATATATATATATAAATTAAGGTTAAAACAAAACAAAACAAGGTATAAGAAACATGTAGAACACGTGGAAAAAAATCACTACACATTTTACAGGTCTGGAAATATCCAGTAATACCTTAAAAGTTTCATGACAAATAATTTACTAACAAGATAAAATTGTCAATTTCTTTAAAAAAATTGTTAAAACTGAAACAAGAAGAAAAATAAAATCTAAATTCATATATCTGATTAATAAATATAGCAATTAAAAAGGAATCTTCCTCACACAGAAAATTCTAGGTCCAGATGAATTAATTGATAAATTTTTCAAACACTTAAGAAATTATTAATGTGAATTTTATTTATACTCATCTTTCAGGGAATGGAAAAGATAAAAAAATACTTTTAACTTGTTTTATAAGACTAGCGTTATATCTTTTCAAAAACCTGACAAAATTCTCAACATAATAATAATAAATCAAATCCAGAAATATGCAGAAAGGATAATATGTTAAGCCCAAGTGTATTCTATGACCACAATTCAAGGTTGTTTTACCACTTGAAAACCAACTGTATAGTTTACCACATAAATAGAATAAATGGAGATATATCACACAAAATGCATAGAAAATGTAATAAAATTCAACGCACACTCATGCAAAACCCTTGTAAAAAATTAGAAGGAAACTTTTCGTATTCTGAAATGTATCTGCAAAAGGGTAGAGCGAACATCATATTCAGTGGTAAAGTATTCAAAATTTTCAACTTGAGTTCAGGAATGAATTAAGGACAGCTTTAATCTTTAATTCAATTAAAAATTGTACTGGAAACATAGCTACCACAATGTGGCAAGGAAAAACAAATTTTACAAAGATTGGAAAAGAAGTAAAGATTTACAGGTAGTTAAGCTGTCATAATTTACAGAATGCATGTTTATTGATATAGAAAACCTTGCCAGACACCTCCTAATAATTCTCCCAAATTTGAAATGTCTAAGTAACATATCAAGGTCTATAGATAGAAGATTAGTACTGAAAAGTCCATTATATTCTTATATGTTAATAATAAATGACAAGGAAATAGTATTCATAGTAGCATGGCAAATCAAAAATGTAGGAATAAAAACAATAAAAGTTATGCAAAAACTCTACATGGAAAACTGCAAAGCATTGTTAAGAGAAATTAAAAAGATGAATAAATGGGAGCATACCATGATCATATAATGAAACACTGTATTATTAAGATATGAAGAATCTTCAAACTGATTTATAGATTTAATGCTATACCAATAGAAATCACAAAGCATTTTCACTTTGTTTTGTTAGAAATTACAGACTGATTTTAAATAAATTCAGATGAAAGAGGAACGCACCTAAAATAGCCAAGGTCATCTTGACAAAGTATTTCACTAACAGATAATAAGGCTTACTATAAAAATATAATAATTAAGACTGTGTGGAATTGGCACAATGATATAAAATGATAATCCAATAGAACTGGAAAAAAATCTAAAACTGATTTTTTTTATTATTATTATTGAAACCTAATTGATTATATGTATTTGAGGAGTATGTGATGAATATCAACACTTGTGTATAATGTGTGATGATTAAATCAGAATAATTAGCATATTCATAATTACAAAATGTAATCATTCTTTGCGTCCATTAACCAATTTCTCACTAATCCTCTTCCAATCCCTCTTTTCCACCTCTAGTAACCACAGTTCTGTTTTGAAAGTTCAAGGTATTATGGCAATTGTCATTTTTTTGTTTGTTTCCTTCTTTTTTACTTATTTTTTAACTCCTACTTACGAGTGAGAATATGTGGTATTTCACTTTCAGTTCCTGGCTTGTTTAACTTAACATAATTTTCTCCAAGCATTTCCATCCTGCTGTGAATAGTAGAATTTCATTCTTTTTTATGGCTGAGTAGTTTTCCATTGTGTACGTATAGAATATATTCCTTATTCAGTATCCATCAATGGACATTTCGGTTGATTCTGTATCTTGGCTATTGTAAATAGAGATGTGATAAACTTGGGAGTGCAGATATCCCTTCAACATGATGATTTCTATTCCTTTGAGAATATATCCAGTAGTGGAATTGCTGGAGTGTATGGTAGTTCTATCCATAGTTGTTGGGGAAATCTCCATACAGTTTTCCATAATGGCTGTGCTAATTTACAGTCCCACCAATAGTACAGATGAGATCCATTTTCTCTGCAACCTCATCAGTGTTTGTTATTCTCTGCCATTTTGATAGTAGCCAGTCTAATTGGAATGAGATTATATCTTAGAACAGTTTTGATTTGCATTTCCCTGATAATTAGTGATGTTGAGAGTTTTCTCATGTACCTGTTACCATTTGTATGTCTTCTTTTGAGAAATATCTATTCAGCTCCTTTGCTCATTTTTAATTGGATTATTTGGTCTTTTACTGTTAAATTGTTTGAATTCCTTGTATATTCTGGATATTAACCCCTTGCCAGATGCATAGTTTGTGAATATTTTCTACCATTCTGAAGGTTTTCTTTTCACTCTGTTAGCAATTTCTTTTGCTGTGCAGAGCTTTTTAGTTTGATATAATCCAATTTCTTTACCAGATGCATAGTTTGTGAATATTTTCTACCATTCTGAAGGTTTTCTTTTCACTCTGTTAGCGATTTCTTTTGATGTGCAGAGCTTTTTAGTTTGATATAATCCAATTTCTTTATTTTTCTTTTTGATGTCTGTGATTTTAGGGTCTTGTTCATAAAGTCTTTGCCGAGTTGTACTTCCTGAAGTGTTTCCTCTATTTTTTTAGGAGTTTTTTAGTTTCAGGTATTATGTTTAAGTGTTTAATCCATTTTGAATTGGTTTTCATGAATGTTGAGAGGTATGGGTCTAGTTTCATTCTTCTGCACATGGATATCCAACTTTCCCAGTACCATTTGCTGAAGAGGCTATCCTTTCCCTAATCATGTATGTTCTTGGTGCCTTTGTTGAAGACCAGTTGGATATAAGTATGTGGGTTGATTTCTGGGTTTCCTATTCTGTTCCATTGGTCTGTGTGTCTGTTTTCATGCCAATACCATGCTGTTTCGGCTACTACAACTTTGTGTTATAATTTGAAGTCATCCCAGCCAAGAATACTATATTCAGCAAAGCTTTCCTTCAGAAATGAAGGATAAGTGGTATCTTTGACAACCAAAAGACTGGCCCTTCAAGAAGTCCTCAAAGGAGTCCTATATCTGGAATCAAAAGTGTGATATATATCACCATAAATTCAGGAGAATGAGTAAAAACCTCCAGTAGAACAGACACACAGTGAAAGAGAGACAGATCATGTATGTCATCACTACCAAAAAACACTAAACAACAAAGATAAACAATAAAAGGGAATGAAAGGAACAAAAGAAATATAAAACAACCATAAAAAGTTAATAAAATGGCAGGAACAAGGCAATACCTTTCAATAACAACCCTGAATGTAAACGGATTAAATTTCCCACTTAAAATAAGTAAACTGGCTGTATGGGTTAGAAAATTAAAGCAACTATCACTGCCTCCAAAAAATTCTCTCCACCAATAAAGACACACCTAGACTAATAGCAAAGGGATGGAAATAGATATTCCACACAAATGGAAACCAAAAATGAGCAGGAGTTGCCACACTTACATCAGATAAAGTATACTTCAAACCAAGAATTATAAAAAGAGACAAAGAAGGACATTTTATAATGATAAGAGGATCAATACAGCAAGAATATGTGACAATCATAAATATATATGTGCCCACCATTGGAAAACCTGGATACATAAAGCATCTGTTATTGAATCTAAGTGGAGAGATAGATCCCAACATAGTGATAGTTGGAGATTAAAACTTATTCTGACAAAAATGGTCAATTGATTTATAACAAAAGTGCCTTTGAAATTCATTGAGAAAAAGAACTTAATTTCCAAAAAAAAAATAGTGTTCTGTCAATTGGGTTTTAAGTGTAAAAAATAACATATAATGCCTATGTTCTATTGTACAAAAATAATTAGTTTGTTATGGGTCATATACCTAAACTTGAGAGTTAAATCAATTAATCTGTAAGAAAAAAATAACATTATCTTGGGGAATATAAAATTTAGAAATTTTGTTTTGTTTGTTTATTATAAATGCTAAATATAAGGTCTAACACTCATGACAAAAAATATAAAATGTACCGGTCAGCTGTTAAAAAGTAATGTACTTTATGAATACTAAAAATTTCAGTTCAAGAAGGTAAACATTTAGAAGTGTGGAAATGTCAGCCACAAACTAAGTTTACACACACACACACACACACAGCAAAAGATTTGTATCTAGAATATTTAAAGAATCTCTACAAATCAATTAAAAACATTCTGCCAAACTACTACATAATTACAAAGAGATACTACTGCACTCCCAGTCAGAATGGTTAAAGTGACAGAAAATACTTAGTGTTGGTGAGCTGGTGGAGCAAAAGAAACTCTCAGATATAACAAACTGTAGTGTTAATCATTACACTGTGTTCTACCAAATATTTGACCAAATCAATTCACATGAAATATACATATATTCTGTGATCTGGCTATCTCATTCCTATATATCAATCCAAGAGAAAGTAGTGCTCATGTTTAGTAAAAGACATGCACAAGAATGCCAGTGAAAGGAGCACTGTGTCCCCTATGAGACATTTGCTAGAATGTCCACTGTGTCATTATTTATAATAGTACAAATATGGAAACAATATGAATGCTCGGAAATTGGAGACTGAGTAATACATTGTTGTATAGTCATAAAATGCAATATTATATAGCTATGTAATAAAAAAGCAAACTAGTGCTGCACTCAGTAAGAAGGATGAGTTTACCAGATGTTATCATAAGCAAAAACAAACAAACAAACAAACAAAAACTCACCACAATATGCACAATATGATTCCATTTTCCATTTACTGGCTCTGAATAATGAAACTAATCTGTGGTAACAGAGATCAGGATAGTGGTTACTTTAGAAAAGCCACTTGGAAAGCTGACAATGATCTTTATGTTTACCTAAATGATGACTACATATCATCTTATAAATGTATAAAATTTCATTACACCGAACACATAAGCATTTAATCTTTTAATGTGCATGTATCAGTTTTCAAGGGCTGCCATAACAAGATTCAATGTACTGGGTGGCTTAAACAGCATAAGTATTTTCTCGCAGTTCTGGAGGCTAGAAGTCCANAAAAAAAAAAAAAGAGGCCATCATTTACCTTAGTGAGAGCAGTTTTTCTGGATTGGAAAGGGTAAAAGAAATATTCAAGTGGGTAGAATAGGAAAAGGAAGGTGAAAAAGAGAAAAGGAGTGAAAACACTTCATTTGAGAGCTTCCCCTCTAAATAAGTAATGAAACGGAAGTGCGAGGGTAATTTTAAAAGTGCATGGCAAAATAGAATAGAAAGATAGTGTGAATTTTTCCATGAACTTTTGGGAATACCCTCATAGCTGAAGGGAAATATGAGCTTGAAAGAAATTGTTATGGTTTGTTTTGTCTTTGGGTTCTTTGTTTCTAAAAGTGGCAAATACTTTTGCATGCTTAACTGTTGGTGGGCTGTGTAGAGAAGTGGGGCAGAAGTTAAGAAATGGGGCAAAGTGGTGATAATCATGAGAAGGCTATAATAAAAATAATAAAACAAAACAAAACAGAAACAACAAACAAACAAAAAACAGAAAACAACAAGTGTTGGCAAGGATGTGGAGATATTGGATGCCTTCTAGATTTTTTTTGTAGTAATGCAAAATGGTGCAGCCATTATTAAAAACAGTATAAATGGTCCTTAAAAAATTGCAAATGGAACTACCATATAATCCAGGAATTCTTCTTC
>NW_007730421.1:97357-101035 GCF_000696425.1 Galeopterus variegatus
AGCACTCCTTACAATAGCTAAGATATAGAAACAACCTAAATGTCCATCGGTGAATGAATGAATAAAAAAATGTGGTATATACATACAATTAAATTTTATTCAGTCTTAAGAAGAGAAGGACATTCTGCAATTAGTGACAACATGGATAGACCTTGAAGATATTATGCTAATTAAAATACTCCAGTTACAGGACAAACATTGCATGATTCTACTTACAAGAGGTATCTGATATAGTTAAATTAATGAATTCAAAGAGTGGATCGGTGATTGCCACAGGCTGGGGAGAGGGAGAAACTGTGGAGTTGTTAATCAACAGGCATAAAATTTTAGTTATGCAAGATGAGTAAGTTCTCGAGATTTGCTATACAAAATTGTTCCTGTAGTTAAGAACAATGCATCGCACATTTAAAAATTTATTAATAGAGTAGATCTCATGTTAAGTGTTCCTACCAATACGATAAAATAAGACTTAAGAAGATGGCTGAAAGTTCTTATGAAGACAAATGATGTTGGGATCCAGCGCATTTACAGAAAGGTTTGTGTTGGTAGAGGGCAGCTTCTGCATTGTAGTATGAAGGATGTGAGATGGGATGGATGCAATTGCAGGTAGGTTTAGGATTTGGGGGTGGGAAGCTGAGGGGATTTTAAATTAGGGTCTTACCAATAGTGGCCAGCATTTGTGAAAGTTCATTTGCAAAGGTCAACTGTGAAAGGGTATTGTTCCTAAAGTCCAGGGTGGATGATATTCCTGACCACTGAATAGCACCTTGAATGCTGGCAGCAGAAAAGGCAAATGGTCAGGTTCAATCTACTGGGGTATAAGAAGTACTTTACAGGGATACACTGATTTATGCTCACAAGAACTCAGTGTGGTACATGCTTATGTACAGTAGGAATATAGATTAGCTCTTATTTATGTAAGAGAAAATTGATGAACAGATTAATTATATAACATGCCTTCATCACCCCACTATTAAAGTGGTGAGTCTGAATTTGAGTTCATTCTAGTTTAAAAAAAATTACCTTATCCATTATGCTATATTTTAGTACATAAAAGAGACACAATTAGCATTCTAAGTACAATAATTTTCTCATTAAAATATTTTTATATTTATAACAAAGAATATGTGATATCAAAAAGTATGTGTTGCAAAGTTAAATGAAAAATCTCAGGCTCTGAAATTGATCACATAACATTGTCACAACTACATCCAGCATAATGCCAGGTAAGGCCCACTCAGGGACCTGAGGTATGGAGTCAGGGACCAGACCCCCCTCCCACAGCCAGGTACACCGCCAGTGTGATGGAGCATGTCAAAAACATCACCTCCTTGTGGGTAGCTCACCACAGCCACCACAATAACCACGGCTGCCACAAAAGTGGCTAGATGCCACAACCACCACACAGATGGTCTTCTAGCCACTGGAGTGCATTGACACAAGGAGGGTCACCAGCAGAGACCAAAGAAAAGCAGAGGATGTCACTCTCCACAAATCCCATTGCAGAGTGACAGAAGAAGCATCTGCTCTATGATAATATTGGGGGACCTGATCACACCTCTCAGCATTGGACAGATCATCTAGGCAACAAATCAACAGAGTAACCATTACTCTTTCAGAAGGAGAGACGAAATCTAGGGTGATTAGAGTGGGGAGGATGGATGGAAAGGGGGATGGGAAGAGATTGGACAAAGGCCATAAAGAACAAGTATGATTTGCAACAATATTGCTAGTAATATTGATTTGATCAGCATATCTCAAAATTGACCCCCAAAATGTGTATAATCAATGATGATTCAATAAAAATAATAAAATAAAATAAAAAATTGAAAAGGATCACAATAAAATTTAATGGAGTGGTTGAACATGTTTAATCTCTGGGTAATGCTGCATTTTTTGTTTATTTCCTCTGTTTACTGAAATTATTTTTTATTAATAATTATGTAGATATTTTAAGAAAAGAAAAACAAGTAAAATAAACTGTGAATGAATGGATTTCTTTCCTAAGGAAATTCTACTCCTTCCTTCTACTCATTAAGTCAGTGGATTCTCTACTCCACCCCTTACCAACTTCTCTGACCACACCATAGGTCATGAATGTCTGCAAGTTGCCACTGAGAACTCCTCAGTGAGTTTACACAGACACCAGCCCCAGGGGCCTGAAAGCCAAGCTGTGGAGCAGGTACTGGACTAATTTAATAATATCCAGGAGTACTACCCTCCACAAAGGGGAGCAACAGTGAGAATACATAGGTCTGAACCACATGGGAAAACACTTTAGAACTTAATATTTTTAAATTTATTACACAGACAGCTTTGGAAGTGTGTGGGCTGGTTCTCGTATTCAGGCTTCTCAACATCCCTAAAAAATGTATGCTTATATGGAGAACTAGGTGAAAATTGTGTGAAGATAGAAGTTATTAAAGTCATCTTCCTGGGAGAACTTTAATAATGTTCCTAGAAGAGGGAAGGGTAAAAGGGAGGAAAGGAGAAACAGACAGAGGTTTAAAAGAATTTTTTTAAAAATGAATTATGGAGAAAATATTTTTACATCCCATACATCCAGATGGTTCTTGTTATTTCTGGAGCTTTGCAGTAAACTAACATGCTGACCTGTGAATTACCAGAAGAAATATAATATCGGGTAAAATAGGGAAAACACAATTTATTTTTAAAGGTTTAATATAGTTCTCAACCCTATCCTTCTGCCTCTCTTTCATCATATACCCATTTTCCCCTGCATTACAGTCTACTGTGAGTTTTCAATAACATTTTCTTTAAATGCTTTTTTAATTACTTAATTTGATTTTTTTTTAATGCTTGATCCACTAAATTTCACATCAAGTGGGAATCACTAAATTTTATATTATTGAGGTCTTATAGTTTCAAAGAATGACATTGCTGCATATAATTTTCCTGCAAGGAAATAGGACCCTAATAGAGTTTTAAGTTGAGAATCCCCTCTAAATCAGGTTGGCTCAGGAATGTGATCAGTTACTAAACACAATCATTGGGAGTTGCAACGTTGATTTTCCAGAAAATTTCAGCTCCTTTGTGCCTCTCTCCCACTGTATTCAGGTTCTCACAGAACAATATGATGAGAAATTTGAATAGGAGAAGTCATTACCAGTGGAAATGTCAACTGGGCTGATTTTATGGAGGTCAATTGGGCTATGGCTTTCAAATTTTAAATTGATAAGAATCGTTGATCCTGTAATTCCAAATATAGGTACTTATTCTACAAAAGCACTTTCATTTAACTGCAGTAGGGTAAAAACAAAGTTATATGTGTGTTTGGACATTCATTGCATAGCTGTAACTGCAAAATATAGGAAACAAATTAATTTTCGTATAAAAAGACAGTACAATAAATTACGCCTTCAGAAAATGAAATATGCTATAGGTGCGAAAAAGAAAGACAACTTTAAACGTCTCACAGTAGTAATTTTAAATAAAAAATTCAGCCATAAAGCAATGTGACAGAAGAAAAAAACAGCCATGTACACACACAGATACTTGTACACGCACATATATTCCTTGTTACACACACACACAAACACAAGTCATGGAAAAATGAAATTTAAAGATAATGTGAATCTTTCCCAAAACATTTTGAATATGCCTCATATATAGAATATGTATTATTACTAAATAATAAACTAAATTATATATATATAT
>NW_007730421.1:101396-110626 GCF_000696425.1 Galeopterus variegatus
ATATATATATATATATATATATATATATATATAACTACTAAGTGCTATTATTAAATGTACCTAATACTTTTGGAAAATAAATAAGAAATGCATTATTGGCTGCTTTCATGGAGAACTGGTTTATCTGGGAATAAGACAGGGAGGGAGAAAAACACACTATTCATTTTATTCTCTTCTGTCTTTTTGAATTTTGACCAACATGCACGTACTAACTATTCAATAATTAACAAACAAAATAATATTAAGGTAAAGTATACACTCATTAAAAGATTATCTTCATTTAGTGTCATCATTTCAAAGGAAGTCTTGTAAATCTAAGAATTCTTTATTGAAACGTATTTGATTATACATATTCTTGATGTACAGAGCTGAGCATCCACACTTGTGTACAGCATGCAATGATCAAGTCTGGATAATCAGCATATTCATCATAAAATGTAATCACTTCTTTGTGTGAAGGACATTCGGTCTCCTCTTTTCTGGTTATTTGATAACATACAATGAATTACTGTTAATTATAGGTGCCTAGTTCAACTGCACAGCAATAAAGCTTATTTTTCTTACCCGGCAGTTTTGTATACTCTGCAAATTCTGCATATTATCTGGTCACAGATAGGATATTTAGGGTTAGACAAACTGTTTAGTTCTTTTGAAAACAGAGTTCATTTTACTGACCTAGGCACCTTAGCATTCGTACCTTATTTGGTTGCATTACACACACACACCCCTTCCATATATATGGGTGAACTTATATATTTCATATGTATGAATATATAATAATATGTTTATATTAATAGAAATAATAATACCACAGAAGCCGCCTTGAATATGAAATTTTCAGAATTATGCTCTTTATATACACTTGATAAAAAGAATGATTATATCATTGAAAAAGTCAGAAGGAGAAATCATATACTGTGACTGACCTAATCACCACCATTCATTTTATGTATTACTTCACGACACATTAATAAAGGCATGCTGACTTAGGGTGGATGTATATTTCTGTTGGGTGGATCTTTTCAACATCATGAAATGTTCTCTTTTTCTCTAGAAATATTTCTAACCGTAAATGTCTCTGTATTTAATAGTAAGGTCACACTGACATTCTTTTTGGTTAACATTTGCTTAGATTGTGTTTTATCTTTTGCATCCTTGTATTTTCATCTTTTCTTACATTTAAGGGTGTTTCTCAAATGATGGTTGAGCTAGATTAGCTGCTTCTTTTTGCTTTTTAATCTAGTCTATCAATTCTTACTTTAATTAGAAAATTTAGTCTACTTTAACTTATTTACTAATATATTTGGGATTTAGTCTACCATCTTATTCTTTGTTCTATAAAAGTTTATATCTATTCTTTTTTCATAGTCTCGTCTTCTTTTCAAATAATTATAAATATTAAAAGTCATCTATTTCTGCTCCAAAACCTTGCATATTATGCACTTCTTTCATTCACTTCCACATTTATCCTTCTTTTATTAGAGTATACAATAAATTAGTACTTTTATCATTTCCACAACAATCAAAGGATTTTGTAACTCTTATCTACAATATATATTAAAACCCCAAACAATTACAGTCTAGATGCACTTACTTACATTACACTGTTTTATTTACACTTGCCTCATCTTTCATCTGGGCTTATTTGACTTTTGGCTAAGTGACTTTCATATTTCTTTGACTGTGAGTTGCTACTTTGATACAAGCTACTACATCTTAGCCAGAAGTAAAAGTCTCAGTCATTGTTTATTCATTGTTAGTTCTATAAATATTTACTGGGTATGGCTCTCTCTTCAATAGAGAGGGAAGATGGGGAGGTGAGAAAGAACTGCCTGGAGCAGAGCAATGAACATAGAATGCAAACAATCAACTATATTGAAAGCTGAAATAAGTACTAAACAGAGGTGCAAGTACTTTTGGAGAGGATAAGAGTAATAATAAAAGGTGACAGAGGATAGTAATGATGAGTGTTGATTCTGGTATCTGCAGACCTGGGTCCGAAGTCCAAGTCATCCACTTATAAGCTTTGTGACACTAAGAGGAAAAGAAATAAAAAAAACTTCTCTAAGTTTCTGGCTTCAGTTCTAAAATAGGAAAAAAAAAATAACACTTAACATTATGGGATGGATATGAGAATTAGATAAATAATTTATTTTCACTTAGCATGATTTCTGTTACCTAATAGAAGCCTTATAAATTATAGAAATCATTTAAAAATCAAGAAAGCCTTCATGGACATAGTATCATTGTGGGTGATGCTGAAAAGTAATTAGATTTTCAATGGAAGGAGGTCAGAAGAAGTAATGTGCCTGGTGAAGAGCCAGCAAGAACTATGGCCTGAGGTATACAGGAGACTCCCTGTTCAGGGCACAGCACACAGCTAACACAGCTAAGGATGTGAAGCCTTGAGCTACCCAGTACAGCATGACTCTAGAGGAAAGGGCCTTGGAAGTTCATTATGGAAGGTTTGGGAGCCACAGAGAGATAATTCATGATGCAAGTAGTCTACAGAGGAGTGAATGATCAGTGCATTAATCATGATTATAGGTACTGTGCAGGGATGTACACTTGACCGTGTCTTACCAAGCAAGTTCTACCTCTATGAGAGAATGCACAGCATAAAAAGGAGTTATTCAAGTCTTTCAGTTTACTGATTGTCTATCCATAACTCATCTCCCATTCCACTGCCAGCCACCTTAGTTAACTTAACAACATAAATATTTTGACAGAAAACAAAATGCTTTGTTTTCTCTTAGAATATTTTTAGAACATTTAATCCAAGTTCTCAGATTTCTTTTCTCTATAGCACCTTTTCTCACTGTGCAAACTTGGAGTAGAAACAGACATTCTTTCTCCCACCCCCCATATTTACTGGCCTTTTAAAGAAAAGGGTCTTTGGCCTTGTTTGTGTATGATATATAAAAATTCTGTCACATTTGGTGTTAGAACAGCAACTTTGCAAATCAAAGATTCACAAACGGGCATATGTTTTCTGTTTTGCCAATCCAGCAGACAACACCTTCTATAAAATGATCATTTACCACCTCTAGTGATGAGCCAACTCCATAGAATGACAATATGACCATCTGGACACATGGTTTTGGGTGTGGAATAAAGGTAAAGTCCTGCTATCTGCAAACAAATTTTGCAATGCACCAGCTCTATCTCTAAGAAGCTAAAGAGTCCTGACACACCTAGTTCAGGTACACTTGGACACACATTTTGAGAAAGATTTTAGACAGGTTAGAATTGGTTGATTCTGGGGCATTCAATTTATTTTCTACTGTAATAAGTTTACTCCTTGACAAGCGGGTCAGTGATTTGAAGGAACCCAAAGAAAACCACCAATTTTTTCAATTTCCACGTTAAGCATATTTGCTAGTCTTCTGTAAATCCATTGAAAAAAGTAATAAAAAGTGATTTCAGAAAGAAACACTCTCGTTGCACTTGGGGAAGGGGACAGCAGATGTGGATATAAAACATCATTAATACCACTTTCCATGGAGCATTTGAAAGACCTATTCTGTGACTTACAGATTTCCAAGTACTGAGAGCAGGATGGTGAAAGTACTGAAAAAAAGATTAATTGGAGGAAATGTCCTCTCCAGGGAGAAAAGAAGACTGACAGGAGTGAAGCTGACAAGACAGTCATTGAGCTTCATGAAGAGGAACAAGCTGCCTTGTCCAATGTTGCTAAAAGCCAAAAGGCAGAAGGTGTAGGCTGGTGGATGTGATCAGCTAAATGGACAGCAGAGTCATCCAGAAATGGACATGGATATAGGGAATCCCATGAGAGAATTCAGTCAATGCTGTATAGCTGTTCATTTGTGATATCATAATTGATGTTGCTTCATTTAATTAGATCAAATCACCTTGGATATGCTTTCCAACACTAAAGCACTGTTTTTAAGCCAAAATATACTTTGGCACATGACAATCTCTTTTCTGTTATGCCCGAACCTTCTCCTCTTCTGTCCATGTGCATTTCCTCTTATCTTTATAAAAAGTCTAACATACAGAAAGCTCTCTGATTGTCACCATCTGAGATTCCTCCTGTCCCAGTGCAGTGTTTTCCAAGTATGTCCTTCAGGTCCCTTACAGAAAAATCATCTAAATAGATTACTAAAATTATATATTTCTATACCCCACACCATTCATACTAAAAAAAAAAAAAAGATCCCTGGGGATGGGACCTAGGAATATGCTTTATAACAAGTTCTCCAGGTGATTCTCATACCCACCTAAGTTTGACAATTGCTGTCCTAACCTATTTTTGTCCAGAATTTTCTGTACTGGTTAACTGAGGGTTACCTATGTTCAGTTCTCTCATCTCAGAGTGAGGAATTGAGGTTCAGTGAAATGAAGGCTTAGTCTCTGAACATATCTGGCTGTTATTAGTTCCCCACCTCCCATCCCTCTGCCAAATGAGCAGCTCTATTTACACACAGGGTGCAGAAGATGCTGTGTCCTATGTTCTATCATGATGAGATCCTGAAACCTGAACATAAACATTTTCCAGTGCCTTCTTTCCTTGGGAAAGATCATAAAGATGCTACTGCCAAAAAAATAGGAAGCTCAGAAGTTACCTGTCAGTACGGTGGTTCTCATTCATGGCTGCATACAGATATCAGTGGAACTTTAAAAACAAATACTTAGGCTGGGTCCTTCAACAAGATAATTAAATCAATATCTCGAGGATTGAGGCCATATCATTTCCTTTTTCAAAAGGTCTGATTTAAGCATCACAGCTTTTGTGTAACTACAACGCTTTGCATAAAGTGTTGTTTTTGTACTGATCACATTATGTATAATTATTTATGTGTTTGTATTGTCACTCAACTTCCCCAAGAGTGGAGATTGTTTTATCACTGCAGATAATAGGCAGCCAGGACATATGATTATTTTAAAATAAATGAAATAGAATAGAAAATCCTTAAAATTACACATTCTCTAGAATAATCTGTGGTTTGGCTGCTTCTTATCAAAGTTTACTTTGCACCTCCTGAAAAGAAATCTATGAATATCTTTTGCAAACTTTCTCCATTTGTGAAGCTAAAAAACTGCTCTAGCATATTCAAGTTACAACTCAGAAGCATTCTTTTGATCAAGCATTAGTAAAACTTCTAAGTCATAAACACACTAAGATTGATCACTTGTCCTAAGGTTGACACTACCATTATTCTCAATTACTCCTTAACTCTCACACATTATTCACTAAAAGTCCCCAGAGAAGGGAAGTAAGGAGAGTTCTCTGTAAGAAGGAAAGAAATTCTTCCTGAGGATACATTTTTTTATACTCAAAATATGTCCCCTGGATGTTTATTTATATCTACAGCATTCTCTGGGACAGGTAATGGCATGTTCTTGTAGACAGTGCATTCGAGGAGAGAATGTGCTGGGGAGACAACATCCACTTGAAATTGTAAAATAAAAGAGAATTGCTCCACATTGAGGTTCTGGTCCTTAGTTACAGAGACAAGGGGAGTGGGGGAGAAGAAGCAGGATCTTTCTTCACTAGGATACAAGTTGGTGTTGCCTGGTAGACTGGGAAGGAGACTAGACATTCTGGTTCAGAACAGCAGTCAGTCATCCTGGAAATACCACCCTAGTCATAATGGAAGTGGTTATGCACTGTCCCTTAGTTGGAGAGCACCATGTTAATATTATCATTCTTTTAAGAAGCCATAACTTGTATGCTCATTTTGAATAATTTCAATATCATTGGCTGCTATTAATTTGGTAACTTACATATACCAGTTACTGTTCTAAATACTTTTGCACATTGACTCATATAATCTTCACAACCCCCCTAAGAGACAGCTACTATTATTCCAGTTTTACAAATGAAGATGCTGAGGCTTAGGGAGGTGGAGGTTGTGAGTTCCCTATAGATTTGACCACCAGTGTTTTATCACTCACTACTTTGTGTACAAAATTAATTTGCTGGGGTGTATGGTGCAAGGTACCAGGAATACTTTAACAGGAATATTGTCAGTGGATAATGTAAGGTCGACAAATGACTAATAGATGAGGACTGACCTGTGAGGCAGGCCGTAGATACTAAAACATATTTATGGTGAGCCAGGAGACATTAAATCTTCCCACCACTCACCCCACTAGATAAACATTTAAATGTTCAACTATTGGTTCCACAATGTCTCCTGGACACCAGAAAAATCAGAAAAGCATCCCAGGACCTCACAAAGACTGGCAGAAAATTCTGCTGATGACTGTCCAAATGCAAGCAAGATGACTCCTCTGTGTGATAGAGTGTTTACCAGTGCACCAGACAGGGCAACTGGGTGAAAAGCCCCACAAGTCCTCTTTTCTCAACACAGAGAAGAAAGTATGTCATTGCCACTGTTAGGAGTCAGATATGGGTTCACTCGCATAGTCAGAAAAGGAAGCAGAAGGCAGACATCTAGGATACGACAATCTCTTGGCAGTTGCATTGGGCGGGGTAAGGGTGGTTCTGAACCCCACGCCACGTAGAGCGCTTGAGTGGAGGAAAGAACCTTGACTCTGAATGACGAATACGATAAAACATCAGTTACTACTGTGAGTGAGGGAATTCTACTACACTAGTTACTGTGAGGCTACTGGGCTGCCTTTCAAGACTTTATTTTCCTTATCTTGCCCACTTATTTTCTCCCTTTTGTACTTTTAAAAGATGTGTTATTCTTTCTCTTCAAGACCTTTCCAGTTGACAGTTCTTTCTCTTTCTTCCTTTCTTCTTTCCTTCCTTCCTTTCTTCTTTCCCTTCTTCCTCTCTTCTTTCCTTTCTTCTCACAGTTTGGAGGCTGGAAGTCCAAGATCAAAGGTGTCGGTGAGTCTGGTTTCTCCTGAGGCGTCTCTCCCGGATTTACAGATTCCACCTTCTCACTTTGTCCTCACAAGGTCTTTTCTCTGTGTGGTGTGTGCACTTCACTGGTGTCTCTTCCTCTTCTTGCAAGGACACCAGTCTTATTGGATTTGGGATTAATCTTTGTGATGTCATTTAACTTTCTGTCTTCAAATACAGTCATGTGGGAAGTTAGGGCTTCAACATAGGAATTTTGAGGGCACAAAATTCAGTCTGTAAAACAGTCTCTAGATTCTCAATTTGGGGGCTTATTTATTTTAGTTCTGTAGTTTGAAACATTATATATATGCAAAAATGTCAACATATACAATCTAAACTGAGTATCTGGCCTTAATCTAATTTCTCATTTTAAATATATATATAATATATAAAGTGTGTGTGTGTGTGTGTGTAGTCTTTTTTTTTTCCCTTAGAAAGAAAGATACACCCAAAAACTAATTTGAGGAACCAACAATTTGAGGCACTGATATATTTTGGTCTGAAAATGTAAAACTGGTAAGAGCTGCCCTATTTTACTCAGGTAAGTGAAAGGGGGTTAAAAGAGGCAGAAGTGTGGAGGATACTAACATTTATAAAGCAAATGTATTTCACAGGGCCTTGGAAGCTAGGCCCTGTAGTTTAAGGCATAGACTAAATTTACAGAATTACACATAGAAATGTTAAGCTTCTGAAAGACAAAAAACTTTCCCCAGGCTAAAGTCTCTGTTGTAGATAAAGAATTGTAACACAGCAAAATTGCTGGCTTCATGGGCAGATGTCCTTGATGCAGCTAAACCTAATGATTGTTGCCATGACAATTATCTTACGGTTCTTTTGTAATCACCTATGTTCCTTTTCTGTAACTTTCTGGCCTGGAGAATAAATAATGAGAAAAGACCCCAGTTCAGTGTTAATTTTCCAAGGAATGCCTCTCTCTTGAGGATTCATGGGAAATTAACCCCTTTGGGGCTTCTCACTGCTCAGAAGAAATGGACTTTGAGTAATCCTTTGCATCTCCATCACCCTGGGGGAGAGGTGACAGAAGTCATACAGGTGTTGATGTGGTGTTGCAGGGCTGGGGGAAGAGGAAGGGTGCAGGGCACTGAGGCAGACAATCCTGAGCCTGATTCCTAGCTCTTCCACTTGCCAGTTGTTTGGCTAGGGGCAGGTTATTTTCTCAGTTTCAGTACCCTCATTTGTAAATTGGTCATACTAATCTGCTTTGAGGGAATACCGCAAAGGCACAAAGAGTACAGGAATACATACATGTATGTATGCACATACACACTAAAGTGCCTGAAACAGAATAAGGACTGAAAAAATCAGAATCCATGGGCCATATTTATAGAAAACACTAAAGACTGGGCAATACATATGCAAGTCTCAAGCCATAGAGAAATCATCAGATTTTCATCTTCAAAATAAAATAAAAATGCTTAAATATAAAGCCTGGAATTTCCTCTACATCTTATGAGGAGCCAGCAGAGTAAGGGAGCTTGGGTGAATGGCCATTTGCTCACACTAGACTGAAGGCTACTTTTGAACAAGAATCCCATCANTGGGTGAATGGCCATTTGCTCACACTAGACTGAAGGCTACTTTTGAACAAGAATCCCATCAGTTTTGTAAGCTATTTTATGCCAAGGACCTAATGCAGTGCCTGACACATAGATGCTGTTCAGTATTTATTAATAATTAGATGAAAGCATCACAAATTACTGTACCTAGCCTTGCAGATGGACACATCAGAAGCTTGTGAAATAAGATTATGGCAAAAGCCTTTTTTGAACCTAAAACCAAATGTCGCTTAGTTGTTCAAAGTTGCTTTAGAGTTTACTTCACAAATAAAATATAACCCAGTGGCTTACAATAAAGAATGACCAAGAACACCAGACAAAAAAATGTTAAAACTTTGTCATTTTACATCCCATGATGAATTCTGCAGCAAAGGTGATTCTTCAAATAATCTTAAAAGCCCTGCAGCAGGGTTGGAGGAAAAATTATGTTAGAAAATTATATTTGATGGATGAGAGTTACCAATTTTCTAGCAATCAGAAAGGAGGCTCAGAATTAGTTCCATAATATCTTTTATTAGACTATTTCAGTCTAATATTCCTAAAAGAAAACACATATCAGGCACAGGAGACGATTTATATCACTAAGACATTGACCGCAGCATGTAATATAGAAGAACAGATTACAGTTTGCAGGGATGGTTGCCTGGAGCTCAAGAGAAAGTAAATTTCTGCAGCTAAAATTGCATGTAGCCTTCCCAGGAGGAAAAAATTCATATTTAAATGCAACTTTTAACATGATTTACATGACCTAAAACACATTTCTAAGAGCCGGCCTGCATTTTCATGCTTTTGATTTCAGGTAATTATTTTTA
>NW_007730421.1:112411-115650 GCF_000696425.1 Galeopterus variegatus
TTCTATATTCTAACTGATAAATGCAAATTGTATATGTTTATGGTACATAATGTGATGTAATATATGTATACATTATTAAATGGCTAAATCAACTAATTAGCATATGTATTACCTCACATCCTTATTTCCTTTTGTGGTGAGAACACTTAAAGTCAATTCTCTTTGCAATTTTCAAATACACAACAGCTTGTTATTAACTATAGCTACTGTGATATAAAATAGATCTCTTGGAACTTACCCCTCCTAAGAGAAATTTTGTATACTTTGGCCAGCATCTCCCCCACCCCCCAAATCCCCCATTCCCTGCCTCTAGTAACCACCATTGTACCTTGCTTCTATGAATTTGGCTTTTTTAGATTCCACATGTAAGTGAGATCATACAATGTTTCTGTAGTTGGCTTATTTCACTTAACATATTTATTCAATAAATGACTTCACAAGCTTACAAACTTCCTACTGTACATGTTTAAGAATGTCCTCTATTCTCAGATTTATCTCCATTTTTAACTAGTGAATGTTGAATTTTTGTTGCAATGATAATATTTATTGCCATTATATTAAAAGTTGTTTTTAATTTCACTGTGATATCTTCAGTGACCTATCGATTATTTAGACATATACTGCTGAATTTCCAATCTTTTGGCAATTTGTTAGTTCATTTCATCTTAATTTCAAAATAGAGAACTTATCCTTTAGCCTTTCAATGATGTGACATTTTTCAAGAGTTGAGTTTGGCTTGACACATGTCCATTTTGTTAAAAATTTCAAGTCCTCTTGACAACAATTTGTATTCTGAAATTCTTGGGTTCAGTGCTTGTCAAATTTGTCCAGGTATATCAACCTTTGTTGATTTTTAAAAAATTTTCTATATTTTACCGATCTTTTTTTGATTGTTTACTTATCATATACTGAGAGAGCCATATTAATGTCTTGTACCAGAATCATAGATATACCTATTTTGATATTTATTTCTGTATAGTTTTGCTTTAAATATTTTGAGGCTATGTATTTAGGTGCAAATACATTTAGAATTGTAATGTATTATAAAATATTATAAAAATACTAATAAAGTATTTTTCTTTTTCTTTTATGTAGAATAATTATAAAATTGCTAATAAATATGATTATCCATACATTTATATTAAAATTCTTCTTGTGTTTAACATCAATATTTATTCAGTTTTCTCATATCTTTCCTCTTACTGTTCTTTTCTTCACACATATTCCACCTTATACCTAGGTTCTTTTTCATCCAGCTAGAAAAATACTTATGTGGTGATTTTTTGATGTTTTCCAGTGTTTTTGCAGTTATTTTGTACAAATTTGCTGCTAATAAAATGTCTGTTTGTTTTAACATCTTTGGCTAATTTTTTGAATAATATATATATATATTTTTTAAATTTTTTCCTGGAGGGATCATTTAAGATTGACATTTGCATGCTTTAATGTATTAAACACATTGTTCATCTCTTTCCTATCCTCTAATCTTTCTGTTAAGAAGTTAGCTATAACTCTCCTTGTGGCTCCTTCAAAGATAATATAGGCCTTTATATTCCTATGTGGGAGAATTTTTCTCTTTGTTTTGGGTTTTTATCATGCTGTTCTTGTGTGGATTTTCTTGTCATTTTCCCTGCTTCAGTATATCGTTATCACTAAATATGAACCTTGATAACTTCCATCAGTTTGGGAAAATACACTGCCACTATCTCTGCCCAATTTTCTCTTTTCTCACCTGTTTGGATTTCAATTCGACAATCCCATGAATGCTAGAACTTTGCAATATATTCCTTTATTCCATATATGCCCTCCTATGCTCCTTTTTTTTTTTTTTTTTTTTTTTTTTTTTTTTTTTTTTTTTTTTTTTTTTTTTTTTTTTTTTTTTTTTTGAGATTTCCACAATTTTGTCTTTGTATTTACAGTGGATTAAATGTTACCCCCAAACTCATGGAAGCTTAATCTCCACTGAACTGTTGAGGGTAGGAAATCCTCATGATAATTGAAAGATGGGGCCTTGAAGAGGTGATAAAGCTAATGTTTTAATGTTGTTCTTGGGCATGGTTCTGAAGGCTTTAAAGGGAGAGCACATGAGGAACTATCTCTCTTGCACCTGACTTTCTCACAGTGTGATACACTGCATCAAGAAGATCCTCACCAGATGTGTTCCTTTGACTTTGGACTTTCCAGCCTCTGAAACTGTAAGCAATAAATATTGTTTCTTTACATATTATCCAGTTCCAGGTATTTCATTATAAGCAACAAAAATGGACTAATACAATATACATTGACCTGTATTTTTTTATCCTTTTTTATGTTCCAGGACAATAGTTTTCTTTTTGTCTGTGTCTAATATGTTGGTAAATCTACCATTTTTGATTTTCATAATTTTATTTCCATTTATATCATTTCCATTTGATTTTTGCTTACAGGTTTTAGTTGTCAACTGAAATTTCCAATGCTTCGATTAATTCCATAAACACATTAAAGTTGGGCTTCTTTTTAAAAAATTAACAGTTTAATGACTCCATTATTTGGAGTCCCAGTGGATCTGCCTCTTTTATCTGTTACTTTTTTCATCTACTTTCCTTCATGTTTTGTCTTCTTTTATGCATACTTATTTTATTTATTGATATCCAGGCATTAAGTATTAAAATTATAGAGATAATATAAGGCATTTAATAGAACTATCTACTTCCAGACAGAATTTTCTTGTGCTGAGCAGCTAGACTAGAAGCACTAGAACTTCCAGATCATATTAATCTAACCAGGGATTGAGATGATTTAAAGTTGGGGCTCTATTTAATGTAAGGACCTGTCTATTTCTTCTACAACCTTCTTTTTGGGTGTATCTTTATTGTGATCACAACCAAAAGCCTTAGGTATTTATCAGGGCTTTTATTTGTTTGGTGTCCCACCATCCCCAGGAACATGTCAAGTTTTTTCAGCTTTTCAGTCACTGACTTGGGAAATGGAATTCAGCAGTCCCAAATCCCTGATTGACATCATTATACTTTCTGCTCCTGTAGACCTTTGCCCCAGAACTCATCATTTAGCAAGTCTGCAATATATTAAAATATTGTGTCTGTATCTCTCTCTGTATGTGTGTGTGTATATATATATATGTAGTATATGTATAATCTATTTATAATTTATAATTTTCCTTCAAATTATTTAGTTGTTGTGAGAAGGCACATTAGTCATACTGAATTAAGCCATTGCTAGAAGTGGAGATTTTTTTTTTT
>NW_007730421.1:116590-119270 GCF_000696425.1 Galeopterus variegatus
TTTTTTTTTTTATTTTAAACTTATTTAGAAGTGGAGATTTTAATACTAATCTTATTAAATATGATAATATGCCTCTTTAACTACTGTTTCCCAGCTTCCTTTAAGCTAGGTGTTTTAACTAATAAAATGTAAATAGAAGGTTTTTTTAATGCAAATTCCAGAAAACCTTCTTAAAAACATCTAAGCAGCACCTTTTGTCCTCCTCCTTTATGCTGTCTAGAACGTAGTCATGATTTTCATCATTCCAGAAGCAATAGTGAATCACGAAGCATATATAAAATGCAAGATACGAGGTACGAAAGGGAGAAAGATAAAATATAAGAAGGCTGGATTCCAAATGAATATGAATCTATGATATTGGCTCTTCACCTAAATCTTCTTAAAGCTACAGATATTTCTTTAATTTGTAGTAAATGGCAATATAATTGTGAATATAATTTCAAATAACTATTAATACATAACTACATATGTTGTTCTTATTCTGGGATAAACAGAATTTTGTACATCAGCCAAGCAACTGAACTACAATTGATAGTACTGTAGTCCAGGACATATTTCCCCACCAAACCATTCAACCGAGTATAAGTAAACTTCTAAGTCTGAACAAATTAGTTCTTTAGAGGAATGCTGATAAAAATCGGTTTGTATATTATTATACTTTACATAGCCTATCACTTGCTATTTCTTCCACTAATATTTCTATCTGTGTCTTTGCTGTCTTCTCTTTATCCTTTTTCTGTCATAGTAGGTTTGCTTAGGGTTCTATAAATATTTCTCCTATTAATGATCTGAGTTGTGTGACAGCTAACAGCCTACATTATTTACAGTCTCTGCTTTTTGGAGTAAAACAGGAAACCATCAAGTGCAGTGATTTACCTGGAAGCAGTACACAAAGCACTTTAGTCCTATTAAGGAAGAATAACTGTTATGATTATTTAATGATATACACAATGCCTGGTATTAGCTATTTATTGACATATGAATACTTGAGATCTGCTTCTTCTAGTGCCAGTGAGAACGACTCATTTTTCAATCAAACCTAAAGGCTAATGACAATATATAGAGAAAAATTTAATTCTTCTCAACAGATTTATTGAATGGCACTATTCTTGCCAGATCTCACATTGACATATAATTTATATTAGTGTCAAGGTGTTGTATTTATAGTTCTGAGATAAAGCCTACTCTCAAACATGCCAACCTCCAGGAACAATAAAATAGCAGGAAAGGAGATATGTTGAAATAATAATTCACGTGTTTTGTTTTGTTTTCATTTCACTTTGGAGGAATCAGTAACCTGAGGAGAGCTGCTTCTTGGTATTCTGTCTCTGGTGGACTCAGAGGAGTAGGGGCCAGATATAAGCTACAAAATGGGTGACTTNCAAGGTGTTGTATTTATAGTTCTGAGATAAAGCCTACTCTCAAACATGCCAACCTCCAGGAGCAATAAAATAGCAGGAAAGGAGATATGTTGAAATAATAATTCACGTGTTTTGTTTTGTTTTCATTTCACTTTGGAGGAATCAGTAAACTGAGGAGAGCTGCTTCTTGGTTTCTGTCTCTGGTGGACTCAGAGGAGTAGGGGCCAGATATAAGCTACAAAATGGGTGACTTTTCTGAAAGCCTGCATACAGTCTTCACTGCAGGGTCAGCAAATGAATAAGTAATAAATGGAATGAGGTAGTGGAGCAGAGGGTCTAAGCCATCTACTCATGATTACTGGGATTTAGATGGCACATTTATAAGAGAACAGAATCCAACTCTCAACATCCTTAACTTTGAAATTAATGAGAATTATGTTCTGTGTTGAATAGTAAATAACACAAAGAGGAACTGAGAAGCAGTCCAGTTCCAGCATCACAGCTGTAGGCACCAAGATTCCTGAGAACTCCATCCCTCTGCTAGATATGAGTTTGAAATACTGTCTTCTAAAAAAGATTCACTGAGAAGTTCAGTGTTACTAGGGGGAAAACACTACAGAAATTAACAAGGCTTGTGGATGCTCTTTCCCTGGAGCTTGGCTATGACGAATTTAGAGCGTTTGTTGTTATTTTTGTTTTTTATTTTGGTTTTAGTTTTAATAATACTATATCTCCCTGGATGCCTACTAACTATGAAATAAGACGAATTAAACTTATTTTTGTATTAATTGTCTTTCTGTAAATTAGGGGATGATAATAGTATTTACTTCATAGTGTTGTGAAAGTATATGAGTTAAGCCATGTCATGACTTTAAAACACAGCCTGAAAAAGCAAGTAAAACCTGAGAGTTACTGATCACCATCATTATCAGCAGCATTATCTGTCTTTCTATCCATCTATTCATCTATCCATCTGTCATCATCCTCATCACTGATCATCAGCCTTGACTTTTGAGTTTTATGCAGTTGACTTACATCACTGGAGGACTTGTTGCCTCAGGAAAGCAGTCCTGACATGTTTCTTTCTCACTAGGTGGCAAAGGCTTATTCTCTTTGCATGTATTGACTGAATGAAACTAACCCTGCTACTCTGTTCACAAATGATTGGACCAAGAAATGGTCATGAACTGAAGGAAGCCGTACATGCTGGAAATACATATATATGTTTAAAAAAATTAGACAAAATAAATGTAACAGAGTTTAATAGAGCATTAAAAGATTCATAAATCAAAAGAGGTTTAGGGTCAGCCTGGTGGTGC
>NW_007730421.1:120309-122266 GCF_000696425.1 Galeopterus variegatus
TCAAACAACTACAGATAGATCCTCCATATGATCCAGCAATCCCATTTCTGGGTATAAACCCGAAGAACTGAAATCATCATGTCAAAGGGATACCTGAACTCCCATGTTCTCACAGCTCTGTTCACAATAGCCAAGATATGGAACCAACCTAAATGTCCATCAGTGGATGACTGGATAAGGAAAATGTGGTGTATATACACCATGGAATACTACTCTGCCATAAAAAAGAATGGAAGGCTTCCATTTGCAGCAACATGGATAAGCTTGGAGAAACTTATGTTGAGTGAAATAAGCAAAGCACAGAGGGATAAATACCATATGTACTCTCCTAAGTGAGAGCTAAGAGAAAAAGAAGAAAGAAAGAAACACCACAGTGGTGCATTGGACTTGCAGAGGGAGAAAACATACATAGGGATACAAAGTGGAGTGGAGAAAGGAGGATCGGGAGAGAGGTCAGGGATAATTGAGAGGTTAATTGGGTGAGGGACATGAGGCATAATCACAATTTGTGGTAATGGACATGTTGCCAGTATGTATCTGGCCATCACATCTTAAGCACGAGTGGTGACAATTCGCTTTGTATCCCATGAATATTCATAACCAATAAAAACAACACAAAACACTAGAAATAACAAATAAATTTATTAATTTATTAAAAATAAATAAATTTCGGTTTGCTTGTGTAAGTATTCTGTGTTCAGAAAAAACCTGAATAAAATAACCATCTGCTTTTTTTACATTAACATATACATGTAGGGAAGGGGGTGGGAGAAAGAAAGAGAAAAACAGAGAGGAGAGGGAGATGAGACTGAGAGTCCAACTTTGGCAACTCCCTACTACCTACTTTTCCTTTTGACCTGAAAAGTCTTTTATTTTAATTTTTCCCTTTTCCTGCCATTTCTCCTCATCCAAAGCCTGACTTCTCCATTAGCCTAATTCTGTGATCATTGACTCTGATGCAATGGAGTTAGTTCGTACAGTAAGATCTCTTGGCTCCCTCGAGAGACCCTGTAATTACAGACTTCTCAACAGTTTCACCTACTTATGCTGGTAGTCAAATCTTGTTGCATGGAACAAAGAAGCTATCTATTTAGCCACCTTGTTATGTCTCCTCCTTTAAAGCTGTTTTTGCCCTGCTTTAGCTAGTGAAGGTAAAGCACACCACCAGACCCCTAAACCCAATTTAGATGCCTTCAGCTGAAAAACACCTTATGGAATCAGCAGAGAAAATGTAAACTTTATTATTATTATTACTTTTTAATTATCCAGAAGCCTCAAGAAGAAATTCTCTGAATAGTAGAAGACGATGAACCAACCTATTTTGAACCACAGAGAAAATATGTTTCAGATTAAGAGTGAAACTTAGTTTTCCTTAGTCACTGTAAGTGATTTCCTCACATAAACAATCCATTCATTTGCATAAGCATTTAATTTAAGATACAAATTTAACATAGATTACAAATTTATATTTAAAAGATGCTTCTTGGACCCAACCCAATTGGACCTGAATTGTGTTTTAAGTGATATGTCATTTCAATTTCTTTGCTTATTTAATTTCCACGCTTGACAGATACATTCTCAGGAGGCAGTTACACCTCTTCCAAGTGCCTTAGCCCTTGGAAGAGAGAAGGCACTAGAATTTTAAACTGAGCTTTGGCAACCACACAAGCCAACATGGCATGCAACCTGCAAATGTGTCAGAAGAGTGAAAGAATAATGTGTCGGAGGACCACATATTCAACAGAGTGTGAGTCACTGCTGGTTGTACGAACAGAGTTGATGGGAAGTATCGATCATTTACTGATAGTCAGCTCTACCCCCTACCTCCTATAATGGATTACAGGAACCAGGACAGGCCCATGACTTGAAATGTCACAACTTTGCTTTTTGTTCCTTTACTGGCCAGTAGAAAAGAGAAAAATATAGAAAAAAATGTTCAGACATAATGTGGGGTTAT
>NW_007730421.1:122508-124555 GCF_000696425.1 Galeopterus variegatus
GTCACAACTTTGCTTTTTGTTCCTTTACTGGCCAGTAGAAAAGAGAAAAATATAGAAAAAAATGTTCAGACATAATGTGGGGTTATGAAGTTGCTCCTGTTTAGAAGCCTGTGTACGAAGAGCAAAAACCTGCTATACCAGATATCTACAAAAACATCCAGTGAATCAAGAGGTAAATAAATGTTATTTAAACAATTGTAGTGATGGCTGCAGTGTGTTCAGGACTTTGAAATGATTCATCTCTATTTTCACGTAGTGTATAGTCTAGGTGAGGAGGCAGGACTAAATTATGTGAAAACAATCAGGAACCAGAATATAGCACAACAGATTGAAACAGTAAGAAAATGTTCCCGGCACCATCATCCTAAACCAGATCAATAAACCATCCTTTGTGGAATGCAAGAGTATAAAAACAGACTGGATTCAGATTTAAAGAATCTGTTTATCTGACAACCAGGTGCAGTGGAGTCAATCCCAATCTCCAACTAGCAGTAAACTAAGCTCTATGTCCAGAGGGATCTCTAGAAAGATACATTTGTTCATTGCTACATGGTTGGAATGACCACATGCTGTGTTTGTTGCTGGGTTTATTTGTGCTGAGTCTGAGTTCTTCTCAGCCTTTTGCCACCTAATAGGAAGGTTTTCTTCTCAGTTTTCCCTCCACACCTTTAGCTGTGCCAGTCACCTTACCTAAATGCCATCTCCTTTTTTTCACCAATCCAACTTTTCTTTATCCTGCAGGGCCACATTCAAATTCTTGTTTAGTGAAGATTGCCAATGATAGCAGACTTTAGCTTTCAATTGTTTGACTTTTAATAGATTTTTAAAATTTCCTGTTTGCCAGATAATTTAATTTTACTTATGATCACAGAGGAGGCCTATTATTTTGCATTATGATGTGTCAAGTTTTGGCCAATAGAATAGGCATGAAAGTAATGGACACATTTCTAGCCCTTGTCCAAATTAAACGATAAAATAAAATTCCCTTTACAATTCTTTTCTTTCTTCTTTTTAGGGTAACTTCAGAAGGTCCTGTTAAGGATGTGCAGTAACAAGATCAAAGCCTTAAGCACTGAGTCAGTATTTTCAGAAGTTCTACCCAGATCTTTCAAACTAGCAACATAAAAGTTAAATTCTGTGCCAATGAGAAATCACCTCTTATTTTTTAAACCATTGAGATTTTGTAGTATATTTTATAATAATAACAAGTATAACAAGCATTAACTATCCTGACTGATAAACAACTTCCTCTATTTATTCATCAGATGAGCTAATATGTGTAAAGCACTTAAAAACATTCTTGGCACTTAGTAGTTATGTGCTAATTAATGCTAGTTATTGTTAAAATTACTACTACTACTATTACTAATATTACTACTAATTCAATACATTCAACTAATATTTAATGTGCTTACTATGTACTAAGCACGCTCTGGACACTGAAAAACATATCAGTATGTAAGCACAGACTTTGTTCTTAAGAAGTTTACAGTCACTCTGGACACTGAAAAACATCAGTATGTAAGCACAGACTTTGTTCTTAAGAAGTTCACAGTCTAATAAAAATAAAGTAAAAACAATAGCAATAAAATATCTAATATCTAATATTTATCCAGCATGCCTGATGTCTGCCACTGTTCTTCACCTTTCTATTTATTAAGTCCTTTTTCCATTAAGACAACTTTTTAATACCCCCATTTTGTAGTTGTGTTAAAGTGGGGAACAAAGAGATTATACACAATGTTCAACACTACAACACTGGTAATTGGCAGGACAGAATTTAGATCTATGAATTCCAGCTTCAGTGCCTATGCGTTTATCTTTCATGCCATGCTGCCCATGGGAATTATGTGAATTGATGGTGCTGTGTACAGAATGCAAAGAAGACATTTCATTGAGCAGTGACATTGGAACAAAGTTGGACAGATGAGTAGAAGTTTGCCAGGGGCACTATAATGTTAAGGACATGATAGATAGTAATTCATTCCAACTGATGTATTGATTGACTGATTAATTGATTAATGGAGTTAATTTTAAAAAGCACTGG
>NW_007730421.1:124656-126133 GCF_000696425.1 Galeopterus variegatus
CCAACTGATGTATTGATTGACTGATTAATTGATTAATGGAGTTAATTTTAAAAAGCACTGGGCTTGCTAGTCTGAAAGTTCTACATTAGTGATGGTGGCTCTTGCTTGTGAGGAGAAATCCAGTTCAAACTATACTTAGGAAAAAAGAAGGGGAGCATTTATGAGGTCACATGCAAGTCTCCATCTAGGTGCTTCAGTAATATAATCGGACAATGCCTCTGTCTATCTGCTTTTAACCAATGATTTTTTTTTTTCCATGTTGGGTATAAATAACTGATCACCAGTCACTCAAGGCTCATATTTTATGGAAATATTAACCTGTGAGATTTGAGAGAAAGAGGTCTTGGTACAGTTAAGCCATTATAAAAATGTCTTTGGAGGTTTAACATTTTGTAATGGAATGTCCAAATAAAAATATTTATTGATTGATTCACTTACATCCATCTAAATGTAGCTACATGCTTGTTGAATTATTTGTCCTTTTTTTTAGAAACACAGACCTCACTTCTCTTTTCATGGGAGTAAAAACAGATTATCCTCTGATTGCGGTGCCTGAGCCAACACTGGCTGTGTCATTAGTTCCACTTGTGAAGATGCCCCGTCCTCCCAGAGACTTTCAGCCTTGCCTCTGAGTTTCGCTTTAGCCATTTTAGGTCAGGCTTCTTGTTCTTAAGGAAAGGCCTTCCATCTTTCTCAGATGGGGGCCCACCTAGGTGTTAAAGTGCTCTCTTTGGATAGGCCCCCATCTCCAGCACTTCCTGACCTCTCAAATGTGTGCTCTGTGCTCAGGCCCTGTGCAGTTGGTCCATCAAGATTGTCTTAGTCTCGCTGTGCACCTGTGCAGCTTGTCAGCGAAGGACAAGCAAGAAAGCCCCTGCAGACTGCGGATCCTCTGTGTTCTTCTCATGAATGCCTTTGCAGTCCCACACGCTGATGTCTGCCTCCTCTCCACAGGCCTGCCCTGCTCTGTCCCTGTTCCCCAGCTGCTGGTCCCCTGGCAGAGTCTGGGCTCACTTGCTCAGTTCCCACTCACTCTGGGATTGCAGTCTTGCTCTGCCTGCTGTCTGGTGCTTGAACACAATTGCCTTATGGTTTGTTCAGTTGACGTTGACTTTGGGTGGGTCTTTTATATTCACGTTTTTAGGACAAGATGATTAATCTAGTGACAGTTAGTCCCTCATGGCCACATTGACTTGTGTGCCAAATTAATCTTTTGTTAAAATCAGAAACATTACATAAGGTTGCTAAACTTCTTTTTGCTCATATTTGAATTTTGAAATTAACTATCCCTCTCAGCTTTGTGTCCTACTAGTCCTTCACTCAAATCAAGAAATTATTGATAGGGCCGGCCCGGTGGCGCACTGCTACAGTGCTCCACTTGGGAAGCGCGGCTGCGCTCCCGCCGAGGGTTTGGAACCCACATACAGACCGGTTCCCGCTCGCTGGCTGAGCAAGGTGCGGGCGCAACACCGAGGGT
>NW_007730421.1:127400-128490 GCF_000696425.1 Galeopterus variegatus
TGCAGCAGTCTTGGAGGGGATATATATTCTATGGAAAAGTTACAAGCAAGAGGATTGTAACCCAAACAAATTTGGCTTTTCTTGATCTATTAATACATCTTTAAATTGTTAAGCTACTGTGATGCAAGGGTTTATTTGTCATTGCAGTATATCGTACTTATTCTGATTAATTCAACAACCTGATTTAAAAACTCTGAGAGATACCTCTCAGTGCACTAACTTTTTGCATGCCACTCTCTGAATTAAGTGCTATGACCAAGAATTTGGAATAATCTGACTGGACAGGCACAACTTGGAGACATGCAGGAAAACCAAATAGAATATTGGAGGATTGAAAACACAAAGGAGCAAAGATAGTTAAAAAAAAAATGTCGTCCACTGTATAAACAAAGCCTTTACTTTTCTTATGGTAAGTAACTTAGAGTAAACACAGCTGCTGATTTCCTAGGCTATTGCTAATGTACATCTGCATTCCAACAATATCTGAAAGGACAATCTTTCTGATAATAAGTCTGTGGTCTATTTTTATAACATAGATTCATTCCACATTTTAACTCAATAAGCAAACATTTTCTTTTGCCTGAACTTCTTCCTCTTACCCACATCATATTTCATTTCTTAGAGCTAATGCTGCTCAATTCAGTCATCTTCTTCAAATATAGAGGGGCTTTATGTACATTTCTTATTTTTTACTAACACTGTCATTGCACTTTGTTTTTATTAAATATTAATACATTTGTCTTCAGGAAAAATGAAGTTTCTTTTCCTGCAAATCCCATGAAAGTAAAAAGTTAAATTGAAGGGATTATGATTGGTATTGTGTTTGAGTGAATCTCATCTACATTAATCCTGTTCTGGGGTCAATTTTCATTACAGAAGATATCTTTGCATTTAGTAAGTGGGCAAGGAATGCCATAATTAATGTGCATAGAAAAATCCAGTATTCTCTTGTACTGGGGGTTGTATAGTGCAATTAAAGAGATCTTTCAAGGAATATGATTTTTCTCATTTTAAATTTGATATGTTTTAGGAAAACTCTACCTTCACAATTAGGCACAATCTCTGTCTATCTGTCTGCCTATCTATCTAT
>NW_007730421.1:130209-131483 GCF_000696425.1 Galeopterus variegatus
GGAGCGCCTCCGCACTTCCCAAGCGGTGCACTAGCGCAGTGCGCCACCGGGCCGGCCCTGAAAAGATTAATTTTAATTCAACTATATTCAACAATATTCTGCTCACTTTCCATCTCCAGTGATCTGAAAAAGAATAGTTATAGTATCCTTTTAAATGTAGGGTCCAGTAAAAATTCATACATTTACTTTAATTATTATGTCCCTTTAGTCTTCCCCATCTAGATTAGACCACCCACCATCCTATATTTCTCATGATACAGAATCTTTAGATGACTCCAGGTTAGTTTTCCTACAAAATAGCCCATGTTTATTTTCTGACTAATTTGTAATAATAATATTTATGTGTTATATGAAATTAATGAAACAATTACATATTTTATATAGCAAATATCCAAAGATTTTAAAAAATGTGATTGGTTGTGAGTGTGCAACAAATTTGGCACTCACATATATCTATAATTTGAATTTATATTCTCTCATTGCTCAGTAAAAAAATAAACTCAAAATATGAAATAGAAATGATTCAAAATTTAAAGGAACAACAAGGGGCCCCAAATAGGCAAAGCAATGCTGAGAAAAAGGAACAAATTGGGGGGGTGGGCATCACCCTTCCTGACTTCAAATTACACCACAAAGGTATAGTAATCAAAACAGCATGGTACTATCACAAAAACAGACACATAGACCAATGGAACAGATTAGAGAATTTGGAAGTAAATCCACACATAACTACAACCAACTGATTTTTGACAAAGACTCCAAGAACATATATTGGGAAAAGTACAGTGTCTTCAATAAATAGTACTGGGAAAATTGGACATCCGTATGCAGAAGAGAGAAAGTAGACTCCTATCTCTTATCATATACCAAAATCAATTCAAAATGGATTAAAGACTTAAATATAAGACCTGAAACTATGAAACACAGGCAAAACACTTTGGGACATAGAATTGGGCAAAAACTTCTAAAATACAGGCAACAAAAGCAAAAATAAACATGGCATTATATCAAACTGAAAAGTTTCTGCACAGCAAAGGAAACAACCAAGAAAGTGAAGAGACAACCTGAAGAATGGGAGAAAATGTTTGCAAACTATGCACCCAACAAGGGATTAATGTGCAGAATATACAAAGAACACAAACAATTTAGAAGCAAAAAAAAAAAACAAAACAAAAAAAAACCAAATAATCGTATTTAAAAAATGGGCAAACAAGCCAAATAGACTTTTTGCAAAAGAAGACATACAAATAGCCAACAGGTGTATGAAAAAAAAA
>NW_007730421.1:133097-134527 GCF_000696425.1 Galeopterus variegatus
TTAAAAAATCACACTGTTTATCACACACACCATGATGATTATCTGAGTACTACTAATATTTAATGTAATTATCCAAAGAAAGAATTATTATCCTCTTTGAATGATTTCTGGTAAATCTGGAAGAATTAATTGTCAGTTCCTATAATAAGATATTTGAGTCAACCTAATTCTTACTGACTTCATATTGAAAGTCATAAATGACTACATTCCAGAAAAAAGTTTTGTATCCCTTATAGTGATTTTTTTTAGGTCATTTAAAAGATCTGCCTAAGAGACCGACACTGAAATCCAAGTTTATATATGCTTTAACAGGTGGTGGCACATGTAAGGTCACACTGTTAATTATAAAGCCTCTTTCATTGAGTCTGATTTCCATTCTTCTAGAAAGTTATTTCCTCTCTCTAGTCAAACATGTCTAGGATCCTGGGCTGGCCCCGTGGCACACTTGGGAGAGTGCGGTGCTGGTAGCACCGATGCCGCGGGTTTGGATCCTGTATAGGGATGGCCGGTGCACTCACTGGCTGAGCGTGGTGCAGNAAAAAAAAAAAACCCTACATTCACTTACTGCTTCATTTTCTCCCTACATACACAGTTTCTATTTACCAAACCATTTTAAGGCAGGGTGCATTCATAATGATATTTTTGAATGTGCATCTCAGGAACAAGAATATTGGAGAATTCATCTCTCAATTTCAAGGATATTCCCCTAATAAGTCACAACGCCACTGACATATATGAAAAGATTAATTTTAATTCAACTATATTCAACAATATTCTGTTCACTTTCCATCTCCAGTGATCTGAAAAAGAATAGTTATAGTATCCTTTTAAATGTAGGGTNAGATGCCCCCAGCAAGAATATAGTCAATGAATTAATTTGTAAGATGCAGAAAGAAAAAAAAGGATAATATCAATTGGGATCTCTGAACAATGCTCCAGAGAAATTTTATTAAAGCAAAAGGACTTAAAATAGCATGAAGCATTGGTTTTCCCAACGATGGTAGAACTAAAAGGTATTATTATTCTTATCAGAGACATTCAAGCATAAGTAGGGAAACCAAATGGTAGGATTGCTTTAGTCATTGCATAGATGATTGAACTTTATTAATATTATTATTGTTATTATTTTGAACCATAAGAAAATATTATTCTCAGTATTGTCATCCCAAGATTCTCTGTGTCAAAATTACCTAACAAGCATTAAATAGTAATAATTTATCAAACATACGTTTAAGCTCTTTGCATGAATAAAAACTTTAGTGCTCATGACAAGTATATGAGGTAGTAACTTCTATTATCATTATATATGTATGTATGTATGCATATAATTTATCCAGAAACTTTTCAAACTCATAGAAACAGAAAATAATTAAAACAAACACCCCAAGGTTTTAAACTCACAAAAACAGAAAATGATTAAAAAAAAAAAA
>NW_007730421.1:136575-137637 GCF_000696425.1 Galeopterus variegatus
AAAAAAAAATGCTCAACATCACTAATCAACAAAGAAATGAAATCAAAACTTTAATAAGATATCATCTCACAATAGTTAGAATGGCTATTATCAAGAAGACAGAGAATAACAAATGCTGATGAGGATGTGGAGAAAGGGGAACACTTATACACTGTTGGTGGGACTATAAATTAATATAGCCATTATGCAAAACATTATGGAGTTTTCTGAAACAACTACAGATAAAAATACCATATGATCCAGCAATCCCACTACTGAGTATATAACCAAAGGAATGGAAATCATCCTGAAGGGAAACCTGTACTTCCATGTATATCACAGCTCTGTTTACAACAGCTAAGACTTGGAACCAAACAAAATGTCCATCAAAGGATAACTGGATAAGGAAAATATGATATATATACACAATGGAATATTACTCTGCCATAGAAAAGAATGAAATTCTGCCATTCACAGCAACATGGATAAACTTAGAGAAAATCATATTAAGTGAAATAAACCAGGCATTGAAAGAGAAATACTATATGTCCTGACTCATAAGTGGGAGCTAAAACCTAAATAAGTAAATAAATAAGAAACAAAGAAATGAACAACAATCACAGTAATGTGTTGAACTTGCAGAAAGAGAAAACAGAACTGTGGTTACTAGAGGTGGGAAAGGGGGAGTGGAGGTGAATTAATGAGAAATTGTTTAGGGGACATAGAGAATGACTATGTTTTGTAATGATGAATATGCTAATTATCCTGATTTGATAATCACATATTGTATACAGGGAATGATATTCTACTCCATACCCCAGAAATATGTATATTCAATTGTGTTTCAATGAAAACAATGTTCTCACCACAAGAAATAAATAGGTGAGGTGATGGATATGTCAATTAGCTTCATATAACTATTTCACAGTGTATGCATATATCAAAATATTACATTGTACCCATAAAATATATAATTATTACTAGTCAAATTAAAATAAATACTAAAATAAAAAATTTAAAGTTTAAAAAATCACACTGTTTATCACACACACCATGATGATTATCTGAGTACTACTAATATTT
>NW_007730421.1:138212-148254 GCF_000696425.1 Galeopterus variegatus
AAAAAAAAAAATGTCTGGGATCCTTATGGAGATGATTAGCATGTGCTCACAAACAGGCCAATTTTCTGCTGGATCGCACTTTTACTACTCCATGGAATTCCTAAGTGCCTATAGTCCCTGATGAGTAATCACATGCCCACCAGGTGCTGGAGTTTCCCTTAGGAACACTTATGTCCTCTGTGTCTGTCATAGTTTCAGAGTGGATTGCTATGAGTGGGGAAAGGTTTCCTCTCCCCTTTTGGGTCACACTAAGTTAATAAGGAAATTCTGCTTATGTCCCAGAATATTTCAAAGATTTCAGTACAGTAGTTCTCCCTGTTTGTTTTGTTTTGTTTTTAATTTAAAAACCTCTGATCCACATTGAATTTAGAGATGAATTATGTAGGGGATTGACCAGGAATTGAGCCAAGTGACAGATTCCATGCTGTACATAGAATTATTCTTGTTCTCCCACAGAATAGTTTCTTTTTCAGGAACATGTTGACAGTCCCTGCCACAAGTTGGAAGACATATACTAGGGGCCTTCAAAAAGTTCATAGAAAATGTATATTATGACAAAGCTATGCATGGTTTGCAAAATTTTTTTGCACCAAAATAAACTCATACTGATATGTTATAACATGTGTGAATAGGATCTAGTTTCAGGTACTAAGAAAGGTGAGACATCAGTTTCAAAAGAGCCCTTGTCAGGGTAATATGAATTCTGCTAAAATTAAAGCAAGAACAAACATCAAATTTATGGTGAGGCCTGGGTGAGAAAATGATGAAATCATTGATGCTTTGCTAAAGGTTAATGGAGACCATTCCCCCCCAAATCAGCAGTTTAAAATGAATAATTCATTTTAAGAAGGGGAAAGACAATGTTGAAGATGAAGTCCTCAGTGGCAGACCATCCACATCCATTTGCAAGGAAAAAATGAATCTTGTTCCTACCTTAATTGAAGAGAACCCATGATCAGTAGCAGAACTAACAGACGGTACCACAGACATCTAAATTGGTTCAGCTTATGGAATTCTGACTGAAAAATTATAGTTGAGCAAACTATCTGCTCAATGGCTAACAAAATTGTTGTGCTCAGATCAGCTGCACTCAAGATCAGAGCTTTTCATAGAAATTTTATACAAGTGAGATCAAGATCCGGAAGCATTTATTTGAAGAATTGTAACAGGAGATGAAACATAGCTTTACAAGTACTATCCTGAAGACAAAGGATGATCAAAGCCATAGCTACCAAGAGGTGGAGTTGGCCCAGTCAAAGTAAAAGTGGACTGATCAAGAGCAAAGGTCATAACAACAGTTTTTTGGGGATGCTCAAGGCATTTTGCTTGTTGACATTCTGAAGGGCCAAAGAATGACAGCATCTGTTTATTATGAGAATGTTTTGAGAAAGTTAGCCAAAGCTTTAGCAGAAAAACAACCAAGAAAGCTTCACCAGAGAATCCGTCTCCACTATGACAAACCTCCTGTTCATTTTTCTCATCAAACAAGGGCAATTTTGTGAGAGTTTCCATGAGAAATCATTAGGCATCCACCTTACTGTCCTCTGCTTCTTCTGACACTTTTTTTATTTTCTTAATCTTAAAAAATCTTTAAAGGGCACCCATTTTTTTTCTCTTATTAGTGCACAAAAGATTGCATTGACATGGTTAATGGATGCTCAGTTCTTTAGGAATGGAATAAATGGCTGATATCATTGCTTCCAAAAGTGTCTTGAACTTGATGGAACTTATGCTGAGAAGTAAGGTTTATCTATCTATCTATCTATCTATCTATCTATCTAATCCATCCATCCATCCATCCATCCATCCATCCATCCATCCATCCATCCATCCATCCATCCATCCATCCATCCATCCATCCATCCATCCATCCATCCATCCATCCATCCATCCATCCATCCATCCATCCATCCATCCATCCATCCATCCATCCATCCATCCATCCATCCATCCATCCATCCATCCATCCATCCATCCATCCATCCATCCATCCATCCATCCATCCATCCATCCATCCATCCATCCATCCATCCATCCATCCATCCATCCATCCATCCATCCATCCATCCATCCATCCATCCATCCATCCATCCATCCATCCATCCATCCATCCATCCATCCATCCATCCATCTATCTATCTATCTATCTATCTATCTATCTATCTATCTATCTATCTATCTATCTGTTTGTTTATTTTTGTGATTGGTAAGGGGATCGCAACCTTTGGCACAGTGTTGTCTGCACCATGCTCAGTCAGTGAGCACACCGGCCATCCCTATATAGGATCTGAACCTGCGGCCTCAGTGCTGCCAGTGCTGCACCCTCCTGAGGGAGCCACAGGGTTGGCCCTTATTTTTATTTTTTAATTCCATTTTTTTCATGAACGCTTTGATGTCTCATATGATTCTCACTAAGATTTAAGCCTTTGCTCTTTCCTCCAACTGCTTCCCCAGCTCCCTACCTTCTAACACATGTACAGTCCCACTACCTAATTATTAAACACTATATTCTTTACTGTTGTTTTATTCCATAGACCTTATCTTTGCTATTTTAACATAAGGCTAGTTACTACATGGGGGTACACAGGAAGCAAACATCTTGAGTTCAATTTCCAATATTTCAGCCCAATTTGACCATGGTCCACAGATTAGATTATATCACTTGTTCAGGTGTGGTTTTATAAAAAAGATACTGTCTTTAGTTAGTAATAAGAATGCCTAGTCTTTACTTGGACCCAATTTTAGTTGTCATATAACACCAATGTCTCTGCTATTGAGTAGTATTCAGTTTAGATGGGAGGACAAATTGTTAACCATGAGATTCCAAGCAAGACCTCTGAGTAGTACAAAATTATCTGCTCAACTTGTTAGAATAGATTTTACTGAAACTGCATAACTCCTTTCAACTGGTCTCACTTCTTTGTACTAGCATGTTGTTTTGCAGAAAAGCCACTGTGAGCATGTGCAGGAAAGGGATGCTGTGATCTTGAGCACTACAGGCACAAACTTCCCACCCAGCAAAACCAAAAGGCTGAAAACTTCGCTGCCAGAGCCAATTCTGAAGTAAAAGTTCCTACAATAAAGAAGATCCAGGGCACCGACTAAACTCTGCCAACTCAAAACTTCTTTGCTCTCAGACCCCTTAAAACATGCCCATACCCTAGATGGAGAAGAGAGATTTGAATCTTGTCTCCTGTCTCCTTGCCAGTCTCCCTTGCAATAAAGCCTTTTCTTTTCTCAAAAACCGGTACTACGGTATGGGCTTCTATGACCACTGGGCAGTGAGCCTTGCTCAGTAACATTTTCTGGCGAGCACGAAGGAACCAAGGTCTTTAAGACTCCCAGCCTAAGTCACTGTACCCCCAGTGGGTTGGGGACCTTTGTTGCCAACCCTAAGTGGTTACCGAGACCAGTTTGTTAGAGGCTTGTCTGTGAGTTGCCTGTTCCACCACAGCACTCAGGCTTCTCGGTACTACTTCTCTTTTTGGGAAAAGAAACAGCTCTTGGGATCAATACTTCTCTGGTAAGTATCCTTGCTACACACCTATACCTTCCTTTATCTTTTGATCTCATGATGCTTGTGAGTCAGAGTCACACCCTAGTGAGATCCTATAGAGTCAGAGTCTTGGGTCTTGGGTTAGAGTCGATGAAAACTAAGGACAATATGAAAGGTTATAACGATGGAGGTATTATTTTCACTTGGCTCGGGATCTCAGATTTAGTTACAGACTACTTGATTTACTGTTTTTCTGTTTTTTTGTGTTAGTCTTTTTTGTTTAATTGGCTAATTGAGACTAAATTCTTTGGTAACTGTAACAAAACCCTTTTAAGTCTCTAGATAAAGGGATCTTTGTTCCAGTCACATTAGTCAAAGTTCTCCCAAAGTCTTGAGAAGTGTAAGTAGCATTCCCAACTTGTGTTTTTTGGGATGTATTCTTCAGAATTTGGCAATGTTCAACTCTAAACCAATGGAAAGGAAGAAAATAATTTTCTTTTGTAACACTGCCTGGCCACAGTAGTTATTAGAATTGGGCGAAAAATGGCCTGAGAATGTGTCTTGTCCGTATGTGGGATCCGAACCCTCGGCGGGAGCGCCGCTGCGCTTCCCAAGCAGCACACTATAGCAGTGCGCCACCAGGCCGGCCCCAATGTCTTTAAATTCTAACACCAATCTGCAATTAGATTTGTTCGATAAGAGAGAAAAAACACAATGACATACAGTTTTTTATGTCCTTATATCAAAACAAAAACATAAAAAATATGTGTGGTCATGGTTTAGAGGAAAGATCCCCAGAAAAAGTTGGTTCTGCCATAATCAAGACCGGAAGAAGACCTCATCATGTCTTACTTGATGACAAGTCTTCTGCCCAGCCTTTTCCTGCCTCTTCACCCCCATATAAAGAGGAAGGCCTCTGTAGCTCCAGGTCCAATTCTGAGCCCTGCTTTGTCAACAGGGAACAGTTTTCCTGACCACATATGACAAGGTACTCAATTCAGCCTAGGGAACACTCAGTGTCAGGCAGGGCAATTCTCTTTGAGGCAAGTTCTTGTAGGTCTTGATGACCAAGCCCAGCCCAGAGGATTTTATGTGTGCAGTCCCATTTCTCAACATCATATCCACACAATTGGAAGAATAACATGCCCTCCTATTGGGATAATTCAAAAAAATATGGAGAGCCTATTCACATCCATCCTTGCAACTCATAATTCTAATTGGGCTAGCATTAAGGACTTCATGAATACTCTCCTTACCCCAGAGGAACATAAAGTGATGTTAGGAAAGCACTGTCAGGAGGCTGAGAGACTTCATGAGTTGCAACCTAACAATTCAGTTAATACTCCGGCAGTTCAAGCAGCACCTAGAACTGAACCAAGGTTAGATCCAAATGACCCTGGAGACTGAGCAAAGTTAGATGACTACAAAATGTGTTTAACATCAGGAATGAAAAAAAGGGTCCCCAAATCTAAGTTTAAACAAGGTCCAAGACGTTCAAGAAAGAAAAAAGAAGAATCCCTCTGCCTTCCTAGAAAAGTTTTTGAAGACTATGGTCAACATACTGACATAGACACAGAGCACCCAGATAATATGAGGCAGGTTAATGTGAATTTTCTTAGCCAGAATGCTCCAGACATAACAAAAAAGCTTCAAAGAGTGGAGGGGAATTCTAATGCTGATGTCTCTGTTAAGATTTCTTTTAGGGTGTTTGATAGCCACAAATAAGCACAAGAAAGACAAAAGCAGCACAAAATGAGGCAACAAATTTTTCTGTTGCCTGCAGTTCTCAGACACGAACAGCCAAAACCTACTAAAGCACCCACCAGGAAAAATAAGCAGGCATGGGTAAGACCCCCAAAGCCGCACCATCTAGCCTCAAAGGCCACCCAGCAGTGGGACCACAGCGATGTGCCTACTGTAAAGAAGAAGGCAATTAAAAATGAAAATTTTCTGGGCTGGCCCTGTGGCTCACTCGGGAGAGTGTGGTGCTGGTAGCACTGAGGCTGCGGGTTCGGATCCTATATAGGGATGGCTGGTGTGCTCACTGGCTGAGTGTGGTGCGGGCCACACCATGACAAGGATTGCAATCCCTTTACTGGTCAAAAATACTGCGGGTTCGGATCCTATATAGGGATGGCCGGTGTGCTCACTGGCTGAGTGTGGTGCGGGCCACACCATGACAAGGATTGCAATCCCTTTACTGGTCAAAAATAAAAAAAGAGAGAGGGAATGTTCCAACCATCCCCAAGGGAGGGAAAAGGGATCAGGAGCCAACCATGCACCAAACTACCAGATGCTACAACTTGTTCATGGTGATCGAGAATGACAGGACTAGGGGGCTCATCTAGATTTCATTGGCTATATCAACATCTACTGCAAGAATCCCCAGGTAACGATGACTGTGGGAAGAAAACCTGTAGACCTTCTTATTGACACTAGAGCTACATATTTGGTCTTGAATACCGGAGAAGCATCCCATTCCCCTAAAACCACAGCAGTAACAGATGTCTCTTAAGAAGTTTCTCATAAGCCCTTTCTTCAATCCCTTGAGTGCCACCTAGGAAACACTTATTTAAAAAATAGCTTCTTGTACATGCCAAAATGTTTTATATACCTGTTGGGCCATGATTTGTTAACCAAGCTAAACCAAGTGTGGGTGACTTTCATGCCAGGGAGGATAGATTTTAAGGTACCTTCTGACCATGCCTATGCTTTCCAGGCAGCATTACCACAACTAGAGAAAACAAAACAAAACAAAACAAAACAAACAAACAAACAAAACCTTATCCAAAAATACCGCAGAAGATTCTACAAAAGGTGAAGTTGGTGTGTGGACTGATGGAAGGCCAGGGCAAGCTAGCACAGTAAATCCAGTAAAGGTAAAGGTCCAACCTGGTGCGAAGTTCCCAAATTTAACTTGAGACAACATCCTCTGAGGAGACAGACCAGAGAACATATAAAGCCTTTAATAACTGCTTTTCTCGAGTACCAGCTTATTCAGCCTTAACAGTCTCCGTTTAATGCTCCTATTTTGCCAGTGCAAAAACTGGGTACTAAAGACTACTGTTATGTGACAGACTTGAGGGCCATTAATCAAATCATGGAATATACACATGCATCAGCACTAAATATCTATAACTTACTCACCACTTTATCTGGAGATTTGTGCTGGTTTACGGTTTTGTATTTGGAGGATGCCTTCTATTGTATACCCCTGGGCCCTGAGTCCCAAGAATTGTTTGCTTTCAAATGGAATGGTCCTAGACTAATATGAAATAACAATATTGTTGGACTGTACTGCCATAGAGATTTAAAAACACCTTTGCCATTTTGGAGGGAGCTCTGGCTAGAGATCTAAGAGAGCTCAAACTGGATGAGGGGATTCTAGTTCAGTATGTAGATGACATTTTGACAGCTGGCAAAACCAAGGAAGCTGCTGACAAAAATGTTATCTTAAGTTTTCTGGCAAAATAGAGATACAAAGTTTCTAAGTAAAAGGTACAAATTCCACAATCAACAGTAAAGAATTTCAGATTTGAGCTACCTAAGGGACAAAGAGCCTTGTTGTCAGGTTGAAAGGAGGTCTTGGCTAGGGTGACTATAACCACCACCAAAAGACAACTATAAGTGTTCTTGGGAATGGCCAGGTTCTATCGTACCTAGATTCCCTATTTGGCACTTATGGCTAAACATTTGTATGAGGCTCTCAAAGGTGGCAGTCATGAACCATTGTGCTGGACTACGGAATTCCATAAAGCTTTCCATATTATCAAGGAAAAGCTCTTAACAGCTCCAGCCTTTTGTCTCCCAGACCTAAGAAAACCACTTGACCTTTTTGTGCGTGAACAGCAGCGTTTAAGCCTTGGGGTATTGACACAAAACTTACACAGTATGAAATGGCTTGTTGCGTAGCTCCCAGGGTTGGGGGAGCCGAGGGGCTTAGCCATGCCCCATTTCCCACCCTGAAGTCCGCATCCAGTCCAGCCACAACTGAATCACTGCCTGAAGCTCCCGGGCTTCCTTGCCAAAATGAGAGGGATACCACAGGCCTCCACCATGCCCCCCGACCTTCTTCCTCTTCCCCCCCATCTCCCACCCTTTTCCCCTCTCCCCCTCTTCCCCAACTGCTCTGCAACATCTTAGAATGTAAATTAATTAATTAATTAATTAATAAAAACAATATTTTAAATTGGAGATCAGTCTGTTAAATACTTTCCAAATGATATTTTAACATTATCACTTTGTGAAAAGAACCCTAAAGAACCTCTTTCAAATATCTGCCTTTGTACATAATGATCATTAATAGAAAAACAGAAACAGTACAAAAAAAAAAAATGGACATAGTAACACAAAGACGGCCAGTCTGTCTCTGAGTGATAGCTGCAACCTGTGAACTTTTGCAAGAAGCTGAAAATTTCACCCTGGGCCAACAAACTACAGTACACATGCCACATTGTGTGTTGTCCCTTCTTGAGCATAAAAGGGGACACTGAATTACATCTGGCAGATTAGGCAAATATCAGGTCAATACTGTTGGTTAACCCAAATGTGAAACTAAAGGCAATGTCTGCCCTGAATCTAGCTACTCTGCTCCCAAGCTCTTCAGAAGAACCTATCCATCATGGTATTCAAATAATCAAAGAATTTTATTCCAGCTGGCCTGACTTAACTGACCAACCATAGAGAATCCAGACTTAGACATTTGTACAGATGGAAGTAGTTTTATGGACCAAAGACTTTGGAAAGCTGGGCATGCAGTGGTATATCTTCAGGAGATTCTGGAAGCCAAGGGTCTCCAACTGGGTACATCCACCCAATAGGCAGAATTGACTGCTCTCAAGTAAACCCTTTGCCTCAGATAAAAGAAAAAGGTAACCATTTATACTGATTCCAAATATGCGTTCTCTGTAGTACATGCACATGGGGCCATGTGGAAAGAGAGAGGTCTATCAACTTCAGGCAAAAGGGAAACTAAACATGCTAAGGAAATATTGGACCCGTTAGAGTTTGTCATGATGCCAGCAGAGGTGGCTATAGTACATTGTCCAAGTCACCAAAGAGCCAATCGTCATATAGCCAAAGGAAATGACGTGGCTGGCTAGGCCACAAACAAATGGCTAGGACAAAGCAACCAGATGCAAAAGCCCTATGCCTCATACCAGGTATAGATATATCACTGGTCAATCTCAAGTATTCAGAAATGGATCTAGAAAAGGCCAATGAATGGGGATTCTATACAGGCTCCTCAGATCTGGGTAATGAATAATGTAATACACCTAAAGAGGGCCGAATATACAATAAAGAGGGAATAGTGTTATTCCTGAATAACTAGTGGAGGATATAATTACTCACCCACATCAGGGAATCCATTATAGAAGAGATGCAACCTATCAATGGCTACAAAGCTTTACTGTTGGTCCCCATCTGCAGAAGATTATTCAAAAGGTTGTCCAGAGTTTCCTAACCTGTGCCAACAACTGGCTCTCCTCCAATCATAAAAGAAGTACAGACTAGGAGAATTGAGGTTGGGGATGAATGGCAAGTGGTCTTTACCTATATGCCAAAAGCCACAGGAAACTACAAATGCTTGTTGGTATTCGTGGATACTTTTTCTGGCTGGGTAGAGACCTTTCCATGTCAAAGAGAGAAGGCATCAGAAGTGACCAAGGCCCTATTGAAGGAAATCTTTCCCCAATTTGGACTGCCGTTCTCAATACAAAGTGACAGCAGAGGAGCCTTTATAGCCAAGGTTACTCAGGAGGTGTTGGGGGCTCTTGGAACACATGGGAAACTACATGCCTCTTAGAGTCTACAATCAACTGGAAAAACTGAAAAGATGTATCATACTCTAAAAAAGGCCATTTCTAAAATATGCCAAGAAACTAATTGAACACGAGATTAAAGTCTTTCCAGTTGCCCTGTGTAAAGTGAGGGTTGCTCCTAGAAATAAGCTCCAACTGGACTCCTATGCATATTGTAAAAGTATTACATAGTATAACGTATGTACGATCTCTGGTTGTCACTTTGTCTGCTCTACATAAATCTGCCCCTAGTTGCTTATTGTTTCCTACAGATGTTCCCCTACTTCATGTAACTCCTGGAGACTGGGCGACTCCTTAAAACTTGGAAAGGTCATCACCCTGAAAACTAGTTGTAGCCTCAATGAAATGGGCCCTATGAAGTCTTTTTGGTTACTTACTCCTCAGTTAAACTAAAGGAAATGAAGCCCTGGATCCACCATACTAGGGTAAAGATTGTCCCTGTCGCTGGTCAGGGCCCCTCTAGACCTGTGTATGACAATCAGGCAATAATCCCCATGGACAGTAAGAAGCTGAGGGGCCTGTCTGAATACTAGATGGCTCCACTACCTTGTCCCTGTCGCTGGTCAGGGCCCCTCTAGACCTGTGTATGACAATCAGGCAATAATCCCCAGGGACAGTAAGAAGCTGAGGGGCCTGTCTGAATACTAGATGGCTCCACTACCCATATGAGGACTTTTCCACTTCAGGATACTCCTGTGAACCTTTGATTGCTTTGAAGGTACTC
>NW_007730421.1:148529-158173 GCF_000696425.1 Galeopterus variegatus
ACTTACTCCTCAGTTAAACTAAAGGAAATGAAGCCCTGGATCCACCATACTAGGGTAAAGATTGTCCCTGTCGCTGGTCAGGGCCCCTCTAGACCTGTGTATGACAATCAGGCAATAATCCCCAGGGACAGTAAGAAGCTGAGGGGCCTGTCTGAATACTAGATGGCTCCACTACCCATATGAGGACTTTTCCACTTCAGGATACTCCTGTGAACCTTTGATTGCTTTGAAGGTACTCTTCAAAAAAAAAAGTACTACAAGATAAGTAATGAACAAGTTTCCCTACCTCACCTTCTACTTACTCATGATCTTTTGTATTCTGCTTAGAGGACTGAGTCATCTTACCTGTAAGTCAGACTCCAAGAGTTTTTTCCTACTTAGCAAATCCACTAGCCCTTTCCCTGTAAAATTAAATAATGGCTACCTTCATAATAACAATCTTGTTAGACAACCTAGGACCATGAATATTTACAATTAAATACAAAACAATTCCATTTCTCTAACCCTGGTCTACTCCTATCGTCAGCAGGAAGAAGCTTGAATAATTGTCTCCCTAGTCCCTCAAGACTGAGAAATGTACAACAGAAGGGGGGATTGACGTCATATAGGTGGTTTCAACTGGTCCAACTTCTTTGTTCTAGCATGTTGATTTGCAGGAAACCCACTGAGCATGCCCAGAGGAAAAGGTGATCACCCTGAGGACTACAGAAACAAAGTTCCTCATGAGCAGAACCAAAAGGCTGGAAATTTATCTACTGGAGCCAATTCTGAAGTGAGAGGTCATGCGATAAGGAACATCTGATGCACTGACCATTCTCACTTTGCCAACTCAAATTTTCTTGCTCCTTAACCCTGGGAAACATGCCTGGACCCCAGACTGAGGAAATAGACTTGAGCCTTGCCTCCTACTTGTCAATTTACCTTGCAATAAAACCTTTTCTTTTTATCTAACACTGGTGCTATAGTATTGGCTTCTATGCAAGTCAGGAAGTGAGTGCTTGCTCAGTAACACTACCACTAAAGGAATTTATTGAAAGTGAGAATAGCTATGAAAAAAATCAGAGGGGAAGCATTAACACTGTCTTAAAATACAAATAGAAATTGATTAGAGAAAGAGATGGTCATTCAAAATAAAGAAATGTACTGTCACATTACAAATCATTTTTATTGGTTCAGATTCTACTAATGGGTTCTCAGCACCACCAATGAGTTTCATACAATGTAAATAGCAGTTTAAAATGAGAATTAAGGAGTTAATGGTTTCCCAGGCAAATAATGATGAAACCGCTTACCATTTTGAAGCCAGGACTGTAAAAAGGGATCTACCTATGCTATTTCGGTGGCAGAGATTTCTCCATATTCCCCACCCTTATACTTCAATTTGAGACAAAATTTTCTAAAGTGCACCATTCTGCTGATTCCAAGGGTGAGACTAAATCTTTGATAATTTTTAAATCAAATTAGCTTTGCTTTAACTAGGAACTCCAGCTTATGATCTTTTGTTCAACGTTTTGTAGCCTTAGGTACTTTCCTCTATAACCCTGATGTTTTGGTAAAACTAAGAAATAACAGTTTAATAAATTGTTGATTTAGCAGTCCAATAAACTCACTAATAAATTGCAAGAATAAGACATTTCTGGACTGAAACCAACAACATAATTATCCTGATGTACTCCTGGCTTCTTAATCATGGAGTGGTCATTTCATAAGGCTTGGGAGCATTTAACACTTCAATAACCAGAAAGAAATTGGGGAACAGAATTTTTTATTTCATTGGTCTTGTAAACAATATGAAGAGATTTTTCTCATAGATAAGTTTGGCATTATACCATCATGGGCTTACAATTAAAGGACAATTTTTCCTCTCTCGTTACTCATTTCATTATGTACCCTCACTGTTTTGTCACATAGATAAAGATGACATAAAGCATGAGGAATTTAAAGACACAGTCATATCTATTTACCTACCTAATTTCTATTGTTATTGAATTTAATTGATTCAACATAAATAGTTAAAATCATTAGTTAACATGTCATTCTTTGGAATCTGTTTCTAATGAGGATAAAAATGGAAGGAAAGAAAAAAAAAACAGATTTGGGGTATAAAGTCCTGGTGATCCCTAAACAGAATTAGATGCTGCATGGAATCTGTAAAATAGGGAGCCATCAAACAAGTCTGTACAATGAATGAGAAACAACCTAGGAGGACCTGGAAATTATGCTACATGATTTTAATCTCTTTTTCAAGGAAGGGGAAAAAAAACATTTAAAAGCCCCTGACCTTGGGTTTTCTCATTGGTTTCATTTGCCAAGAGCCTATTGCCTGTCAGGCACTGTGCTAGATACCAGAAACGGTACCTCACCCTGCAATAACTTTAGGAGGAGGTGTTGCAAATGACGCTATTGCACTGGTGAGGAAGCTAAAGATAACAGCAGGCAAAGCAAGCAGCTAAGGAATCTGGAGGATTGAAAAACCCCACCCCTTAATAGTAATTCACAGTTCAGTCATGAGGAGGCTGAGCAATTGCATACTCCACACTACTCCTCATTCAGATGTTTCTTCTATCTTCACTGTCTTGTGTTATTCTTATTTACATGTCTATGTACCCCACTTTATGTTTTCTAAAATGAGATGCTGCATTTCAGAGGAAAGGAAGGAATCCCAATGAATGTAGAATTCTCCTTATAGTCTGGTCAATTGAGCTGCTGAATAGATGGCAGAATCCTATACTGAAGGTTGTTATGTAGCCAGGGGGATCTCGCAGCTAAAGACACCCAGTAGTAATCACACCAATAAGTCCCTTTAAACATAAAGTCTCGTCACCAGAGAAGGGACCTACAGGTGTGAGTAGCAGCCCTGCGGGAAGAAATTCATTCTACAGAGAAGCATTTTTTACTCTGGATTCTATCCCAGGTTAGCAGACAAACGGTAAAACTAAGAAATAACAGTTTAATAAATTGTTGATTTAGCAGTCCAATAAACTCACTAAGAAATTCATTCTATAGAGAAGCATTTTTTACTCTGGATTCTATCCCAGGTTAGCAGACAAAGCCAGGATTAGTGCCTGACAGTGTTAACACTCACTGAAACAATAATATTAACAATGTTTACCAACAAGTAACATTAATCACACTTTACTAAATGCATTATATTCATTGTTTAACACTCACTCATTTTGTTAGTGTAAGTATTAGTCTTATTCACATTTTTAGGTAACAAAAATAAAGCATATAAAGGTAATAATTTGTTAAAATCTATAATACTAGTTGGTCATTGAAGTATTTTAAGAGTTTTGCTTGACTCCAGAGCTTTTAAACACTAAACTGATTTCCTCTCCTATAATCCTAATACCTAGAACAACTCCTAACACATAATTGAGATGGAATATATATATTTTTTGAAACTGTTCAAATAAGCACAGCATGGGTCTTAGACAGAACAATTATGACCAGGCATACAGCCAAGAGAAATTAGCTGCTACTACTATGGGAAATTTTGGCTCAGTCCTCATGGCTAATTTAAAGATGGTGATGGCACAGATAAAAACGTTTTCTAATCGTGCTCCACAATTATAATAACCTTTATCCTCTTACTGCCTCCCCACCATCACCATTTCCGTAGCTACTTAGGGGACTGAAATCCAAATGATGAGTCTCGGTGCACCTCAGCAGTAAAGCCCTGTGATGATGTTCTCAGGCAGAGGTGAAAAAAGTTGCAAAAGGTGCTCCACTCATCCTGCATGTCCTAGAACTAAATCTACATACTTTATTAGTAATTAATGATACATTTCCTGTTCTTAATTTTTCTGTATTAATTGCCTGCCTCTGAGTAAACATATACAATTAGAAAGAACCAGAAAAGCATCAGAGCTCTCTTCTCTCGTCAGGTTTTGCATCATGAAAGGGATTTAATTTCATCTTTAGGAAGAGACTTCAGATGCTACTCTATAGTCTTGGAGACTCTTGAAAGTCCAAATGTTATTTTTATTAATTTTATTCTTATCTTACCATCTGACACACATATGCATTCCTAGGTCACCAGTTCCAGAAAGTTTAAGTAAGATGCTTAATCCTTGTTGCCATGAATTTCAGGTGTCACAAAATACTTATGAAATAAGAAACTAAAAAGAATCAAATCTTTACAGCATCGCCTCCATCAATTATGCACAGTGGGCTTGGGCCCCGAAGAACTTTGACTTTAATAGTGTTAGAATAACTGTATATCATCTGGTAGGACGCACTGTTTCCTCTTGTAGAAAGAAAAGCAACATAACTCCTTGATACAATGGAAAATCTCCCCTTTTTGCTACCAAGCTAAAACAGACAATTTATCCAGTAAACATCATTTACTATGCTTACTTTTGGCAACCAGTAAAACTGAGGTAGAGAATACATGCATACTTAACTTTGAAATGAATTGTTTACTCAGGGCTACAAAATAAGTGACTGTATGTACCCTTTTATGCTTATCCAGTAATCCACAAAAATGATTTAGAGTGAATGTTCCAGCAAGTCCTCATGTTTAATTTCTGTCTAAACTTTTAAACACTCTTCATAATTTATTTTTCATTATATATATTTGTACCAGCTATCATAACTCATTTTATATGTCCATTCCCCCAAACTTTCTAATAGGAAGAAGCTGGTTTTGATCTCGCCCTAGAAATTGCCTTCAGGAATACTGCTACAAGGTTATAGAACTAGGCACATGAGCATTAAATAACAGAAAAATCATCATAAAACCACTGTAACCAATTTAAAATGACACTGCAATGTAAGTGTCAGTGCACTGTCAATTATTTCTTTAAGCAAACTTTGTAGTTTTGGTGCACCTCATGCTAGCTATCTCATTCAAAATTTACAGCAAACTTCAAGGAGATTGGCCAAAAATAACTCCTATCAAAAACACATGCTACTAATTTACCAATAATGAAATTTTCATTGCCTCTCATTTTATTTGTGCAGCAGGTAGTCATTAAAATTAAGCCCTTGATAAAATGAAGAAGGGTAATTCATCTTGGGCTGCAACTCACATACAGAAGTGACTCATGAATAGTTATAGAGTTCAAGCATTTGGGGAAAAAATGGAAAGATCACAATAATTAAGTAAAAGCCAATCCTTAGATATCAATAGCCACTCACAGATTCATAGGCAAAGGTAATGAAGGAATTATAATTATCATGAATATTCCGTATTAGGATTTAATTATTAGGGCAGGAACCTAAGCCTTGATGATTTTTTAATGAGAAGTAAAATTACTTCCTAATTTTGCATTTTTTAAAATTGAAACACTTATTAGCAACAATATTCCACAAAGCAGCAAGACTCTCCAAAAAGAGAAAGAGCAGAGGTGAAGATATTCAAGCTTCATTTGCAAGTGTAGACCTTGTCAAGGTTTACTTACATGTATTTTGTTACTCAGTAGATAGTTCTCTGCCAATTCCCCCATCTTCATTTTCTATAGAATATTAACTCTTTACTCCCTCCAAAAGAATGAGGATGATTCTATGTATAGTTCTCTGCCAATTCCCCCATCTTCATTTTCTATAGAATATTAACTCTTTACTCCCTCCGAAAGAATGAGGATGATTCTATGTTATAGCATAGAATATATGCTATAACATATATGTATACCCTTATATAGAATAGATGCTATAACATATATGTATACCCTTATACTTGGTACTAAGGGTATTTTGGATGATGCAAAATTTAGAAGACAATGTTCAGGTGATAGAAACAAAGCTAGGTCTATTGCCTTGGGCATCTCAGACAATCATTTACTTAGGCCAATATACCACTAGACCAATGGAGTTTTGAAATAGTTACTCAAAGAGTCAAAGAGCCAAGACTGTCTTCAAATTTGATTCCCACAAACCTGTCAGTGTTCCCATCTGGTTGACAACTAACACATGCAGAAACACACACACACACACACACACACACTCTCAGACAATCATTTACTTAGGCCAATATACCACTAGACCAATGGAGTTTTGAAATAGTTACTCAAAGAGTCAAAGAGCCAAGACTGTCTTCAAATTTGACTCCCACAAACCTGTCAGTGTTCCCATCTGGTTGACAACTAACACATGCAGAAACAGACACACACACACACACACAACAACCAAATAAAACATTGTTTTTATAGTAATATATATTGAATTTATCAGAGGAGAGGAAACATAGGTTACTGGCATGAGAATATAGTGTTACAGGAGCTGATGAACTATTCAGTATTTTCAGGAAAATCACAGCCTAAAGCCTGATACATAAGTTTTTGCTGTTTTTAATCCTCCCTCTGAAATTTGCAGGCAGCACTACATTTTTATATTTCATTACCATGTGTTTTTATTCCTCATGATGAACACATTGAAGATAGTCACTATTAAAGTGATTTTATATATATATATTGAAAAGAAAATGAATTACCGCCCTGAATTAGAGCCATTTTAATGTTCTCNATAGTTCTCTGCCAATTCCCCCATCTTCATTTTCTATAGAATATTAACTCTTTACTCCCTCCAAAAGAATGAGGATGATTCTATGTTACTTGGTACTAAGGGTATTTTGGATGATGCAAAATTTAGAAGACAATGTTCAGGTGATAGAAACAAAGCTAGGTCTATTGCCTTGGGCATCTCAGACAATCATTTACTTAGGCCAATATACCACTAGACCAATGGAGTTTTGAAATAGTTACTCAAAGAGTCAAAGAGCCAAGACTGTCTTCAAATTTGACTCCCACAAACCTGTCAGTGTTCCCATCTGGTTGACAACTAACACATGCAGAAACAGACACACACACACACACACAACAACCAAATAAAACATTGTTTTTATAGTAATATATATTGAATTTATCAGAGGAGAGGAAACATAGGTTACTGGCATGAGAATATAGTGTTACAGGAGCTGATGAACTATTCAGTATTTTCAGGAAAATCACAGCCTAAAGCCTGATACATAAGTTTTTGCTGTTTTTAATCCTCCCTCTGAAATTTGCAGGCAGCACTACATTTTTATATTTCATTACCATGTGTTTTTATTCCTCATGATGAACACATTGAAGATAGTCACTATTAAAGTGATTTTATATATATATATTGAAAAGAAAATGAATTACCGCCCTGAATTAGAGCCATTTTAATGTTCTCTAAGCATATTGTGCTTGTATTATACAAGCATATATTTGATTGTAAGCCATCATTAAGTAACTTCTGGATTGATTTTTTTCAACATGAGTAAGAGAGGTAGGGGTACGTTCATACTAATGGTAACATGAACCCTCTTTCTTAAACACTCAAGGGAAGCATTATTTCATGATTCCATGTGACAAGAGGGATACGGGAATAACTGTTCTTAATAATTTCTATTTCTGCATGGGAAATAGATTGGAAATCTTAACTGGAGGTTATACTTTTAAATACTCAGATTAAAAGCAGTTATGAAATAGCTTTCAAGTCTGGATTCAACTGAAGCTCATTCGCAGCCCATTTCCATCATAATAAACTCTAAAAAGTAAGTGCAAGGGGAAAGAGACTGATTCAGCCCCTGACACAATGTAGAATTTTTCTGTATGGTAATACCTGTAAGGTTTTATCCAGACTGGTAAGACACCCAAATCTCATGGCTTTATTTTATTGTTTTTAACTTGAAAATCTGTTTCCTGATAGCTGTAATGACTGTTCTACCTAATTTATTATATCTCTTTAATGAATAAATAGAAAGCAGTATTTTGGGAAACTAAACATGAAGGAAAATGGGCACATAGGTTCTACCTATAGCAAAGCAGTACCTGAGGTTGCACAAATGCTTTTGTTTTCCTGAGTCAATGCTGTCTGGTAAAATAAGCATTATTTAAGAGTGGAGTTGATACAACGAGAGAAAATCTAAGGAAACTAAAAAGTGTCTTGTATGTTCTGTGTGAAGAGTCAGGAAGATACACTGGAATTACAAGGATATGTACCATTCCATAAACTTTACCTATAGAAAAGATTAACTACTTCTCCTTGAGGAGAAAATGAAATTGAATATGTCACATTCCCTATCATGGCTTCAATATCATGACAAAATTTAGATTCACTGCTATAAATTAGGTTGCAATTTCCTTGTTTTGGTAAGCAAATCACTGGGAAAATAAAACCCAAGAAAGCAACAGGAAAAATTATCAAAGCTTCATGTAATGTCTTTCTGAAGAAGTTTTCAAATGCCATCCATGGAAGAAGCATCTTCTGTAAATATTCCATCTAATTTAATACTTTCTAGTGTTACTTCTGGGAAAGAATAACTTAGTTTAATTGCTTCAGGAAATTTAAGGCAACTTGAAGCTCCCAGTTTCTCACAATCCAGTGAACAGCATTATATAAGCTGAGAGACCCTGGCCTCCATAGTGCTGTAGGGGACACAGGAGTAATGAGAAAACTGGGTGAGAGAGATCTGGGCAGAGGCATCAGGAATCACTGACTCTCTACTACAAGCATTTAGATGACACCAATCATGGGTAGAAATCACCATTTTCCCAATTTCTATTTTGAAATTGTGAGTTTAAAATATTTTGCCTACATATTAAAGTATTTAAATCATGCAATAATTCAGTGGAGAGTGTATCTAGAAAAACAGAAATATGAATAGCATATATGATAAGCCCCTATGAAGACTTCTAAAATTAATGAAGGAGAGGGTGATGCCAGCAAGTTTACAGAATAGGAGGTCCCAGCCCTTGACCCACCACCCAAAAAAATAATGATTTAGGAACAATTCATGGTCAAAAATAGCTTTCAAAGGNCCACAGCCTTCACCACTGAGTACTGCCACAATCTTTGCCAATGCTGATCTCATCTGATGAACAAGAAGAACAAAACTAGAAGCATCACACTTCCTGATTTCAAAATATATTATAAAGCTACAATAATGAGAACACTATGGTACCAGTCAATTGATTTTTGACAAAAGTGCCAAGAACACATAATGAGGAAAGGATTGTCTCCTAAGTAAATGATGTTGGGAAATTTGAATAACCACAAGGAAAATAATAAAATTGGACCTTCATTTGACACCATATGCAATAATTAACTCACAAAAGTAAAAGACTTAAACATAAGAACTAAAATAATAAGACAACTAGGGGAAAAACAAAACATAGAAAAGAGCTTCTTGACGTTGGCTGGGCAATGATTTTTTTTTTTATGTGACACCAAAACCACAAGTAACAAAATCAAAATTAGACAAATGGTATGTCACCAAAATAAAAAATCTTCAGCCTAACAGTGGAAACAATCAACAGAGTGAAAAGGCAACATATGGAATGAGATAAAGTATCTGCAAATCATCTACCTAGCAAAGGATTACTATCCAAAATATGTAAGAAACATATGTAACTCAATAGTAAAACAATAATAATCTGATTTAAAAAATGAGCAAAGAATTTTAATAGACATTTCTCAAAAGAAAACATGCAAATGACCAACATGGAAATGAAAATGTCTATATCATTAATCATTGGGGAAATGCAAATTAAAACCATAATGATATCTCTCATCTTGTAGCTGTTAAAATAGCTATTATCAAAGGACAAAAGATAACAATTTTTAGGTAGAATGTGAAGAAAAGAGAACACTTGTACACTATTTTGGGGAATGTA
>NW_007730421.1:159360-160560 GCF_000696425.1 Galeopterus variegatus
CACTGTAATTGTTAAGGGTGGGAAATCCTATTATAGTAGTTGAAAGATGGGGCCTTGAAGAGGTGATTGGATTGTACGACCATGGCATAGTGAATGGATTAATAATCGTGGTCAAGGGCATGGTTCTGACTGCTTTAAATGGAGAGCATATGAAGAACTATCCCTCTCTCTGTTCTGCTGTTTTACCATGTGAGACTCCTGGGTTACCATCACCACCATCAAGGCCTTCATCAAATGTGTTCCATGGACTTTGGACTTCCCACCCTCTGAAACTGTAAGCAACAAATTTTTCTTTTCTTTCAAATTACCCAGTTTCAGGTATTTTGTTATAAACAAGAAGAATGGACTAATACAATATCTGAACTAAATGAAATAAGTATCTCAAAAAAAATCTGTAATCCAGAGTTCATTGCAGCATTATTCATAATATTCAAGGTATGGAAATGAGGAAACAACTTAAACCTTAATCAATGGATAAATGAATACAAAAAAGGTAGTAAATACATATATATACAAATATATATAAATATATACATAAATGTATTGCATAGTAATTACTGAAAAGTAAGAATTCTATTTGATGAATTAATGAATGAATAAAAGAGTCAAGGCTACATGTGTAAGCATACTTCAAAATGTCATGGAAAAATGGAATTAAAAGAGAGTATGGATCTTTCCATGAATTTTTTGATTATCCTTGTATATCAAATGTGTACACTTCTCTATAATAAAGTCCAACCATAGGAACTAGTAGAGGAATTCCTTACATTTGCAGCTATGTCTTTGGGGTGTGTGTGTGTGGGGGGGGAGTGTATAGGTACACACACACTAATACATACACAAACGTTTATACACACATATATACACATGTATGTGTATATATTCACACACATGGACACCCATTAAAATATTATTCACCTTAAAAAAAGAAAAAGTCATGTTATTTGTAGCAATATGGTTAAAACTGGTGATTTTTTATGCTAAGCCACACAGAGAAAGGCAAATAATTCATAATCTCACTTATATATGGAATCTAAAATAGTCAAATTCATAGAAGTACAGAGTAGAATGGCAGTTGCCCACAGCTGGGAGGAGTAGGAAATGAGTAGATATTGGTAAAAGGTATAAAGGGTCAGTTGTGCAATAAGAACAATTTCTGAAGATCTCATGTATAGCAATGTGACTGTAATAACAATAGTG
>NW_007730421.1:160726-161468 GCF_000696425.1 Galeopterus variegatus
TTTTTTGTGAAAATTGACAAGTTGATTGCAGAAATTATATAGAAATGCAAAAGATATAGAATATGTAAAGGATTGAAGAAACCAGATGAATTACACCATGAAATTTCAAAACTAATGCTCCAGCTTCATTTAATAAGCAGTGTGGTACTGACACAAGAACAGGCAAATAGATTAATGAAATAAAAGAGAATCCAGACTTTGACATGAATATATATGGTCACTTGTTTTATGACAGTGATGCAATTCAATGGAGAAATGTTCTTTTCAATAAATTGATCAATTTATGCACAAATAGAAATAAATTAATCTTGAGTACATAGTACACCTAAGTATTAAATGTAAAAGGAAAAATCTTATAGGAGAAAAATTTTATCTTCATGATCTTGGCATAACCATGAACACAAAAAGAGTAAGCCTGAAAAAATTAAACAGTCCAAGGGCATCCCCATCCACCTGGAAGCAGACAAGATAGCATGCCTAAAGTCCTGAAATGCAGTTTGATGCCATAGCAGTAGCCATAGCCACTGTGTAGGTGGCCCACCTGACACTCAACTGCACTGACACAAGGAGAGTCACCACACAGATACTAGAAATACAAAAACCCAGGAAAATATGACATCATCAAAAGAATAGAACAATTCTCAAATACCAAACCCTATCTAGCCAGAAGCCTTGAAACAACTGAAAAGGAATTCTGAGCAACTATCTTAAAAAAAAAAAAAAAAAAAAAAAAAAAAAAAAA
>NW_007730421.1:162019-164510 GCF_000696425.1 Galeopterus variegatus
AAAAAAAAAAAAAAAAAAAAAAAAAAAAAACTTACTGAGATATGAGAAGACTCAGTTAGATAACATAATGAAATGAGAAAAAATATCCAGGAAATGAAAGAGGAAATTGATAAAATGATTAATAGCATGTCAAACAATGTAGCAGAACTCCTGGAACTGAAAGATTCATGCAACGACAACAAAAAACCGAAAACCAAAAACAACTAATATCTTAAGCAGCAGGCTAGAACAAGCAGAAGAATGAATTTCTGATCTTGAAGATAGACTTTTTGAAATAACCCAGGTCGACCAAAAAAAAAAAAAAAAAAAAAAAGAGAGAGAGAGAGAGAGAGAGAATTTAAACAAAAGAAGAAAATCTAGAAGAGCTAGCAGACAAATATTTGAATCATGTGTGTTCCGGAAGAGGAGGAGAAAGGAAATGGCACAGAAAACTTATTCAATTAAATAATAATGGAAAACTTCCCAGGTATAGGGGGAGACATGGACCTTCAGATCCTGAAGGCTCAAAGATCCCCAAACAGATTCAATCCAAAAAGATCCTCTCCAAAACACATTATAGCCGTACTGGCAAAACTCAAAGACAAAGAGAGAATCTTAAAACAAGCAAGAGAAGTGTCAAGTCATCTAGAAGGGAGTTCCTATCAGGCTAACAGCAGACTTCTCAACAGAAACTCTATAGGCAGGAAGAAAATGGGACAATATATTCAAAATATTAAAAGAAAAAAACTGCCAGCCAAGAATTCTATACCCTGCAAGGCTATTTCAGAAAAGGGGGGAAAAAATAGTGTATTTTCCAGCAAAAGCTGCTGGAGTTCACCACCACATGACCAGCCCTACAAGAAATTCTCAAAGATTCCTGCATCTGGAATATGAAAAAATGGTAATCTCTACCATGAATACACAAGAAAGAACAAATTCCAGTGGTAGAACAAAACTATAAATGAGAAAGAGAAAGAAACTAAATCTTACAACCATAAAAAAAAAAACACCTAGAACAAAACTATAAATGAGAAAGAGAAAGAAACTAAATCTTACAACCATAAAAAAAAAAAAAAAACATAATTACAACATAATAATGCCCATGTTTTATTTTGGATTTTAGTAATATCAGTCTTCTCTCATTTTTTCTTGGTCAGTCTAGATAAAGATTTGCAAATATTGTTGGTCTTTTTAAAGAATCAGCTTTTGGTTTTGTTAATTTTCTCTATCATTTTTTAATTCCCTACTTCATGTGTTTCTGATGTTATCTTTGTTTATTCCTGCTTATATTTGCTTTTAGTTTAATTTGCTCTTCTTTCTCTATTTTCTTAAGGTAGAAATTTGCATTACTTATTTAAGATTTTTCTTATTTTTAATATAGGTGCCATAAGTAATAAGTTTTCCTGTAAGCATTGCATAAGCCCTGCATCCTATTCATTTTGATATGTTGCACTTTGATTTTTATCTCAAAGTACTCCCTAATTTCCTGTGATATTTCTTTTTACCCATTGTTTATTTAGGAGAGTCATGTTTAACTTCCAAACACTTATGAGTTTTCTAAATTTCCTTCTGTTGTTGTAGTCAGAGAACATATTTTCTATGATCTTAGTCTTTAAAAAAGTATTAAGACTAGTTTTGTGGCCCCCCAAAAATAAATAAATAATAAAAAATAAGTAAATAAAAGAGAAAGCATCCAATATTCCACCATTAAGAATAATCTTAGCTACAGATTTAAAATAGATACCTGTCTATTCATAATTCACTAAGAGTTTTGTTTCTGGATTTTGCTTTTGTGTTTTAAGTCAGAATGGGTATTGAATTTTGTCAATTTTAATAATCAGTGGCTTCCCTCTTATCCTTTATTCTTCTAATATCATAAACTATCTTAAGCCCCAATATTAAACCAACCATACATTCCTATAAAAACATGCTACTTGCTTATGATGTACTATGCTTGTTTTATCTTGTTAGCTTTAATTTGCTAATATTTTTTGTTTAGTATTCGAGAGCTATATGTTTACAATAAGTCCTGACCCGTTATTTTACTTTTCTGTAATCCCTGTCAGGTTGTGTGTCAGGGTAATGCTGAGCTCATTTGAAAGAGTTTGTGAAAGACCGATATTCTTTCTTCTTTGAATGTTTCATAGAATTAATCAATAAAAATATCTAGTACTGGGGATTTTTTTCAGGGAAGACTATTGATTAAATATTCAATTTTTTTACTATCTATAAAGCTGTTAATATTTCATTTAATTTTGTGACAATTTTGTTAAGTTGTAGTTTTTCAAAGAGTTATCCTTTTCAGCAGTACTACTTTATATTAGGGCACAAAATTATTTATAACATTATCATATTATTCTTTTAATAGCTATGGAACTTATTATGATAACCCCATTTAAATCCTAATATCAGCAATTCATACTTTTTACCTTTCTTTCTTGTTCATTCTAGCTAAGGTTTTACCAACTTTGTTGATCTTTTTAATAAATGTGCTTGTGGCTTAAAAAAAAAA
>NW_007730421.1:165319-167840 GCF_000696425.1 Galeopterus variegatus
AAAAAAGAAATGGAAAAAAGGAGGGAGGGAATTGAGGATTTGTTCTACCTAATTTATTTTATAGCACAACAACTTGTTGATAATGACAACTTGGATGTAAAAGAGGAAATGGAAGTGAAAGATTTGAATTTTGCTTTGGCATTATAGTGCTCATCCTCACTGTACTAGGAAAAATTGGCTTCACTGAGTCCTGGGTGAATGGTGAGAACAAAATTCAGTTGTCATAGAAACAGAAAGAGGATGATGCGGTAAAGAAAGCAGGAGCTCTGGGGTTGGACTACCCCTGGTTCAGTCCTGGCTGTGTCACTTATGGTTGTGACCAAGTGCTTTCAGCCTCAACCCGTAGCTGTGCCATGGGCAATAGAGTATCTATTTCATAAACATTTAGAAGGATTGCATTTTTAATAATTATGACAAAAATGAAGAACAATGACTAAAACTTGGTAAACACTCCATAAAAGTAGTTTGTGTTATTTTTAATATGGAGACAGTGATATAACTAATTCAAACAGTGAATAATATCAAAGTTCTTGGTATTATTTTTCCAGCAATATATTTACCTTTCTAATTGTGAATTGGACTTTGTCTGGCTTATGATCATACAATTCCTGATAATCAGAGTTAAAGTGAGAATTCAGGTCTGCTAGTTTAGTGGCTGTGCTCTTATTCTACTCTATCTGCCTAAAATTGTCTCATAGAGATGGGTTGATGAACAGAAAGTAAAGGAATTATTTTGACATGGAGTAGTAGTTTTACACAGAAACATGAAAAAGTACTCATTTCACCCACATACTTGTAAATACTTAAGAATATCAATTTTTAATTTTTCTATTTGCTAAACTTTACATATAAAATGATACCTTACTGCTATAGTTTATATGACCATAACTATTATGAAAACAAAATAAGTGAAGTTAAGGAAAAATAATGTCCCTGTTTAATCAGTTGTAATTGAAAGGAAACTGAAGTAAATCTGTTAGCCTAAGTGTACTTCTTCAGTAAAAGCTCTGGTGTAAATTGTTTTTCTTTGTTGATAAGAAACAACATAAATACAGAATATTTATGACTCAGAAAACTAAACAATGCCTGATAAATAATCAGATTGAGACAATGTAGAACCAAAAATTTGGCTCTATGCAATTACATTTGACAAATAACTTTTGCAGGATTTTCCTTTAAATCAAGGTAGAGACAAAGACTTTCTTGCTGTTCAGTTGCTTTACTCATGTGCACTGTGAAACTTTGTTTGAGTCATGAAACGTGTTTAACAGTTATTAAACTTCATAATTCATAAAGAAAAAATTAAATAATTAGAAATAATTAATAGAAAGAACTTCTCTTCATTAAGAGACACTTTTAAGATAATGAAAAGACCAACCATCCATTTGGAGTAATTGTTCTCATTATACGCGTCTTATGAAGGACATATAAAGAACTACTACAAAAACAGCAAGTAAAATACAATAAAAAATGGACAGTGTATTTGAACTAGCACTGTACAATTTACATTTAAGAAAATGCAAATTAATATCACAATGAAATACTGTAACATATTCAATAGAATGTCTAACATTAAAAGGATTAACAATCCCAAATTATGGTGATGATTTGAAGCAGTAAAACTCCTACAGTTTTCTGTTAGGTGTGTAAATTGGTACAAGTTCTTTGGTGAAAAATGGCTTTGCATTATCTACTATAAGTAAATAAATGCGTCCCCTCTGATGTAGAAAATCTCATTTCTAGAGAAATTAGGTAATATTGCAAGCAGACACATCTCAGAATGTCTATTGGAACTTTATTAATAATAGCCAAAATTTGGAAAAATCTTCAATATCCATCACATATAAATGAATTAAATATAATGATATATTTTAATTTAATTGACCTTGATGTCACCTGGTTATCCATACTCTTAAGAGCTCCTTCGGTGATTCCAATGCCTTGCCGAGATTAAAGGAGGGCTTTGCATGGCTCTTGCATAGGTGCTGTCAGCTAAAATGGCACATTTTCGGGATCACTACCTTTCTTCTTAAGCAAAGCACTCTACAGATGATAATATTTTCATGATTCATAATTAATACTAACTACATTGGTTTCTAATCACTGGTATAGTAGAATAATGTTTGCAGTTTTTATAAACTACCAATAAATTTCCTACAAGCTAAAAAGTAATAATAAAGACATTTTTAAGAAAAGAGAGCTTATGAATGACTAGAAATTTTGTGGGAGCTGGTCATAATTGTGATTTCAAGATTTTATATTAATAGGATATAATATGTCCTCAGAGTCTGTCATTATGATACAATATTATACACACATTTCTGCAACTAGATAATATGCTTTTTGAGAGCAGGGACTATGTCATCTTATTTGGTATCCCACACCCAGTACGGTAATAAGTGCAAAGTCAAAATTCTGTGAGGTGAATTAATGAATGAATGAATGATTGAATGTTGAAAGTATATCAAATGTGTGCACTTCTCTACAATGAAGCTTACCTGCAGAAACTAAACTGAGTAAT
>NW_007730421.1:168756-184352 GCF_000696425.1 Galeopterus variegatus
ATATATATATATATATTCTGAAGAAAAGATGTACTTTATTTGCACTTTTTACATGAGAAGAGGTAAATAGCAAAAGGAAATGGGAGTGAGAAGAATAAATAAACAAATCAAAGCCTTGTGTTAAAAAAATGATGATAATATGTCCACAATATTTCATTTACAACTAAATTTTTTCTTAGTCTAGTCAAATGCAGTCTGTCTCTATAAATTTTTTGTTGATGGACATATACAGAAGAAAATAACTGGATCAGAAGCAAACTTTTGACAAGATAGCTTGTCTCTACAAAACAATCACTCTTCAAAACACAGTTCTTAGAAGGGAAATGACTTTTTCTTTCTTCCTTTCTTCCTTTCCCTCTTTCTCCCCGTCTCCCTTTCTTCCTTTCCTTTTTTCACTCCCACTTAGGAATGAGGACATGCGATACTTCTCTTTCTGTGCTCAGTTTATTTCACTTAACAGGATTTTCTCTAAGTTCATCCATGTTGCTGCAAATGGCAGAATTTCATTCTTTTCTATTGCAGAGTATTATTCCATTTTGTGTACCTATACCACATTTTCCTTATCCGGTCATCTTTCAATGGACATCCTTTAGTCTGATTCCAACTCTTAGCTGCTGTAAATAAAGCTGTGATAAACATGGAGGTACAAGTATCCCTTGAAATGATGATTACCATTCTTTTGGGTATGCGCCCAGCAGTGGAATTGCTGGATCATATGGCAGTAGCTGCTGTAAATAAAGCTGTGATAAACATGGAGGTACAAGTATCCCTTGAAATGATGATTTCCATTCTTTTGGGTATGCGCCCAGCAGTGGAATTGCTGGATCATATGGCAATTCTATCTGTAATTGTTTGAGAAACTTCCATCCTTTTTTTTCATAATGGCTGTGCTAACTTGTAGTCCCACCAACAGTGTAGAAGAGTACTTCTCTCTCTACATCTTCACCAGCATTTGTTATTCTCTGTCTTTTTGATAACAGCCAGTCTAACTGAAATGAGATGGTATCTCAATGTGGTTTTGATTTGCATTTTCCTGTTGCTTAGTGATGCTGAGCATTTTTTTTCATATGTCTGTTGGCCATTTGTATATTTTCTTTTGGGAAATGCCTGATATATTTTTGGACTTAAGTTCATGGGCAAGATTTAACCAGAACTTACGTGGCCCTGTGGAATCACTTTTGTATGAAAATTGTGATAAATTAAAATCAGAAGAGTAACACTTGGATTTTTATAACATAACAAAAACTTGCTCTTGGTCACTTAATACAATAAATGGTGGTCAGACATGAAAACATGATTTAGGGAAGTCCTCTAAAGTCAGTTTACAAGAGCTTCAGTAGTGCTAGACCTTGTAATAAAATCTTCTGTGTTATTTGTGTGTACACTGCATTATGGTCTAAATTCAGACCAGAATTCCAAATACTGTAATGTTTAGTTTCCTCTGATTTATGTTGTCACAAATTAAAAATCTGAGTGTGGTTGGGACAAAAAAACAAAGCTAACATATGGCACATAATTTTGAATTTAACATTATCATAACAAATAAGGTCAGGAAATAATTTAGATAGATCCCAAACACTCCAAGTCAGTACAGCTGCTCTAAAATTCTAATTTTTACCACTTATTTCTAGAGACTTCAGAGCAAAGGAAGAGACATCATACTGCAGGTTTCAGCATGCTTTTCAAGAACAATGTGTACAATATACACATTTTCCTGCCTCTCTATTTTGTGACGATTTTTGGTATAATTTGATGGAATTTATGGTGGTTAAAATGTCAATAGTACAACCACTCTACTCTAAATCACTGATTAGTGTTTCATAACTATGCATCGAAACACTATCAAGTGTCCCAAATTAGTATTCTGGTCTATTGGGTTGAACTTTTTTTCTTATTTTGCTTAAGTTGTAATTAAAAGTTTTTCAGTAGGTATTACCCAAAGTTCAATGCGGTGTTTCAAAAGGGAAAATTTTTATTTCACTTGTTGGGGGGATTAGATATTATAGTATAAAATAAATATTATTGAATCTAAAAAATTCCTTTAAGGTAGTGATACAGATTAAAACTCTGAGTTTATAAAATTTTTATAAGCTATCCTCTTTAAAAAAGCCAACTACTATGATTAAGAAGTAATCTTAAATTTGTGATCTAGCAGAAAAGAACTCTGTACCTATCAATTTCATTTCCATACCGATGGTAGCAAAGACATTCTTAATTTTAATTGAAACAAAAATTTTATAAAATACTAATTAACTTTGTGCATTATGGAAATTATATTTTTTCCTTTATGCCTTCAACTTGAAAAATTTTCAAATATCCCCAAATATTTTAGTAGTTACTATCTATTTTGTTCTTACTTCAATTTGATGGAGAAAGAAAAATTAAGTTGCAATTACTAATTCTTGCCATCTTTATATTTTCTTGAAGCAATTTATGCATTTTAAAGATAAAACTAAAACATATGACTTTATCTGAAACATCAGGATGAATTATTGTACATTGAATTCATTCACTTTGAAATGTGGTATTTCTTACTCTGAACATCTTGAAAGCTGTCATTTCTTCAAAAGAAGTTTCCCTGAGTAATCATCACCCATGTCGTGGTTAGAGTTTCTGTGATAATTCCATAATACATATTATCTTGGCATTGTAAATTAAGTATCCCAGGACATGAACCCTTATGATACATTCTTGAAGAATTTTTAAAATAGTACTACTAGACAGTAAAAAAATATCTTTGGTCTAAATATAGGCTCTGCATATCTGTTAAATTTTTTAGATTGCCAGTTCTCACTTGTTAGTTCTCACTTTTGTCTAGGCAAGGAATATAAGCTAGACAGTAAAAAAATATCTTTGGTCTAAATATAGGCTCTGCATATCTGTTAAATTTTTTAAATTGCCAGTTCTCACTTGTTAGTTCTCACTTTTGTCTAGGCAAGGAATATAAGATGTCAAATAAAATATTGAACCAAAAACATTTTTAACATAGTCCCAGTTTTTCTATTACTTTGTATACTATAACTTAGAAGCATTAAACTGATAGAATTTATTTTGGTGGTCTAGAAAATAAAATATGTTTCCACTCAAACTATTTTAAATGTTAAGAAATAGAAAGAAAAGACATGTTAATTGTTTTATTCAGAAGGCCTTTTTTTAAAGAATGTTTATCACAGCCAATAGGCTTATATTTGATGAGAAACAAGTTTATCTTTCATTGTTGCAACTCTGTCACTAGCAAAAGTATTTCTGTAAATATTTTTTCCTGATTGTAATAAAGTTTTGAAAATATAGAAAGCTCGTTATTCCTTGTAAGTATTCAGGATATCTGCTGTTTTATGCAGTTGTGGAAAGAATGTAAAATATTTTAATTTATTCTTTCTTAATCTGCTAAAATGTTATTGAATTATTCTCTTTATGTGGTTGAAGGAGGGATAACATAAAATATGGGTTTTTATCACTCAGCATAAGCAATGGAGATAACAAAAGTTGTACCCTTTTTAATAGTAATATTTCAAGATTAATAGAACATCCAGCTTTAAAACTTGAGTTATTATGCACTTATAATTTTACCAAAATATACTACTAACAATCTAAAAGAATTAATAGTGCTTCAGTAGCCTGTGAGACTGTAAACGATTTGACATTTGTGTCATTAGAGTCCCAGGAAAGAAGAAAGAGTATGGTATTGAGAAACTACTGTAAGAAATAATGACTATAATCTTTCCAAATTTGGCAAAAGAAATAAACTACAGATTTAAAAAGCTAAGTGAGTCTCAAAGAGGATAAACACAAAGAAATTCTTCCCAAGACTCAGCATAGTCAAATTTCTGAAAATTCAGTACAAAACAAAAAACTTGAAAGCAGCAAGAGAACTGACAGCATACCTTTGGGGAAAAAAAATTGAATGGCAGTTGATTTCTTATTGGAAACCATGGCAGTGAGAAGAAGAGGTGTGACATATTTCAAGAGTTGAAAAAAGTGCTGTCAACCCAGAATTCTATATCTTGTTTATTTTGGGGAAAAAAGGGCAAATCGAGACATTCTGAAATGAAGAAAAACTAAGATGACTTAGAAAAACTATGCAGATCTAACCTAAAAATATGGTTAAAGGAACAATAAAAGAAAAAAATAATTGTTATAGAGAAGAAAAAAAAAAGAAACTTGAAAGTATAAAATATTGGTAAAGACAATACATTTTGTTCTGTTAAATTTTCTAAATTACATTTGATGCTTGAAGCAAAGTATTAAATGCATACAATTGACAAGAGGAATAGTCTGAAGTCAATAATTTAAGCTCCCACCTGAGAACATAGAAGAGAAAAATAGACCCAAATCGAGCAGAATGAAGGGAATAATAAAGATGAGCATAGGCATCAATACCAGCAAATATTTTTGTAGATCTAGAACGGGATATTCTAGAAATTACATTGAAAAGCAAAGTAACTAGAATAACTATTGTGAATCATAATAAAATGGGAGAAATCACTATCTTATTTCAAGACATGTGACTAGACTAATTAAGATCATTGGTTTATCAGGGGGAATAGATACATATATTAATCTAACATAATGAATAACCTAGAAATAGATACACACATAAATGCAAAACTAAATTTTGACGCAGGTTACATTCTACATGATTCCATTTTATAATATTCTTGAAATGATAAAATAATGTATGTACAACTTAATAATTGCTAGAGATTAGTGAAGGTGTGGTAGCCAGAGGGAAACAGAAGTGGCTGCAAATTAGCATCGTGAGGGATCTTTTGGGTGAAGAAAATGTTTTGGGTAGTGACTGCTTTAATTTTAGTATGCTGGTTGTGATATTGGACTATAGTTTTGAAAAGTGCTACTACTGGGGAAAACTCGATAAGTCTGTCTTTTATACAGTGGGAACACTCTATTATTTCTTACAATTGCATGTGAATTTATTATCACAAAATGAAAAGTTAAAATAATAATAATAGAATAAATCACTTGACCAATTATAAGAGGAGCCATTTCTGGACCATTGCCAAACTAACTGTCATTACCGTAGCTTTATATTAATTTTTAAAATTCAGATAATGCAAGTAATCTAAATTTGTCATTATTTTAAAATTTGCATTATTCTATGTTCTTTGTATTACACTATACATTTTAATTAATCTTTAAAATGGTCAAAGTCTACAAAATACCTTCTAGAATTTTGATAGGAATTGCACCTAATCTATAAATTATTTCATGGGGAATTACTGTGTTAACACTAGCGATACTTTCAACACAAATACATGGTATGTCTCTCTGCTTATTTAGTTCATCTTTAACCTCTCTCAGTAGTTTTCTATTTTTCCGTCTTGAGGTGTTGGTTGAATTTTCAGCTGCCCATGCTGCTTTCTCCATTACTTGGGAATGCTCTTGTGATGAAGCCAAAAGTGTTAGAAAAGTAACAAACCCCATTTAATACCATGCTGGTTACATCTCCACATTTTTTTTACTTTCCTCTAACAATCAGGCTATTTTTCTTTGCTCTACTGAGTTTTCAGATAGTCACTTTTTCTTTTGAATTTTCTCAAGTTAATGTTTGCAATTAGCTGGAGGGCTGATCTCTAAGGGGATTACACTGAAACAGTATAACTAGAGCTATATGAATATATTTTGATAATAAAGCTAAGAGGATTATTTCATAGTCAGATATTGATTTTTAAAGAAAGAAAAATGAGGTCATGGATTTTGGCTTGACAACTGGGCTAACGCTATTGCCGTTAGCATAAAAATGCATCAAAAGCAAGCGGTTTGCAGGGGGGGGGGTGTAAAAAAAGCTCAGTTTGAACAAGATTGAGATATTTATTAAACACTCAATTAGAAATTTTAAGTCAGAAATTTATTATAGTAGTCTTTATTTTAAGTGGAGATGTTAAAGCTGGAGATAATTTTGTAAATCATAAGCATATAGATAATTTATAAAGGCAAGAAACCAGATGAGATTACTAAGTGGGTGTAGACAGGATAAAGAAGAGATCAAAAGAGAACAAGGGCTGAGCCCTCAGTCACTTAAGAAGAAATATGATCAAATTTGAAAAATTGCTCACAAGTATATAAAATGGGATTATGGGAAGGAGTAAGTAACCCATTCTGGGTGTCAAAGAAGATCTATCCCTACAGATACATCTTAAAATGAATCTAAATGCATGAGCAAACATTAGCCAAGCAGAATAAAGGATGACGGGCATTTCGAGATGATAGGACTACAGTGAGCAAAGGCAGAGCTTGTAAACATCATGATGGTGAGTTCAGGTGTTCCAGGAAGAACAGAGCAAGGAGTAATAAACGCCGTGCTGGAGAGGAGATAGTAGAGTAAACCACCGCAGACTTGGATGCTATGTTACAGAGACATCCTTTATCAGGAGACTTTATGATTTAAAAACTATTTCTGAAGATAGAATATTTTATTTGAGTAACCTGAGACAGGATGTAAATTCATAAAATAAATAAAAGGGGAATTTCTCTGTCAAAACTAGGAGAGGAGCCACCATTCCTGTTATTCTCATTCTGGGTGGCAGCCCCTAAGACACCTTCTGAAAATCTCTAGAACGCATTCTTCAGAATACAGGAAGTTCATGAGGTATTTTCAATGACATCATTGAGTTTTCATATTCAATAATCTACTACTGTGTATGTGGGATGGATTTGAATGAAATATCATTAGCAAACTCAGGAAAATAACCATATTTAGTTTATCAATTACACTTTTAATGTGTTTGTTTTAAAAAAGATGTATCCCACCCATAAGACATTTTGTAAAGGGGACAATTATTTTTGTGCCACAGTCTCATTTTCAGTGGTTAAGGGATTGTGGATAAGGGATTTGAAACTCATTTAAAATACCTTAATATAAATTCACATCTAATCATATTTTAGCAACAATCTTTTTCACTGTAACATATTACTATATTTTATTTCCTAATAACTGCAAAGTTAAATAATATATGGATATCAAGTAAGAGTTTCACTGTAATCTGCAATCATTGTCACACATCTTGAGTGACAGGCTTTGATCTGTCAGCTGTAAGCCAAGCAAATGTGAGGCAATCCAGAGAGTGTAGGCAGGCTGACAAGAGGCTGGAAACCCTCTCTTCCAAGGAATGATTAATGGAACAGAAAGAGTAATAGGGAAGATTCAGTGTAGACAGGGTAACAGTTTCTAAACATATGAAAATATTTTTCTGAGGAAAAAAATGGGTAACATTTCCGGGAACTAAGCTGGTAAACAAAGATATGAATTTTAAAACTGATTAAAGCTGCTCAACCAATGAATTGCCTGCTTTCTTAATGTGGTGAATCCCCAGTCACTGGTAATTTTAAAATAGAGCCTGGGTATCTACCTACTCAGGATCTTATTACCTATACAATTCTTCCCTCCAAAAGATTACCCTGATATGCAAACACCATCATTTCCCTACTGATTTAAAATATTGCCTTTATCCTAAACTAGCTGCACATATTTATATAGGTCTGTTTAAGAGCTATCTATTCCAGTGGCATATTGTTCTAGTCCTGCCCTGTTTTGAATAGCATATTTAATTATCAAATTATGATATGTAGTAGGACAGAGTTTTCCTTATTATTGTTCTTTTCTGCAATGTTTTTGTATTCTTATAAATTTGATTTACCACACGAACCTTAGAATTACTTTGTCATCTTCTGTTTTTAGAATCCTATTACCACTTTATGGTGATTGCATTGTATTGTTATATTAATTTTGAAAGAAATTTTATCTTTATAAAAGTTGAGTTTCTTCATCCAGGAATATAGTATGTCTTACTATTTGTTTAGGTCTTCTCTTATGTCTTCCAGTAAAAGATTATACCAATTGATTGTGGTCTTGAAGTTTCCACAGGCTGCCCCTACCTATGACAGATTTCTCCTGCATGTGTTTTAGGGTAAATTCTCCTCCAGTTTTGTTTTTTTATACATTCCCTTGTAGATATGTGCCAATCTTAGTTAATTGTGTTTTGAGCATACATCTTTTATAATAGAAATTAGTTGAAAATTCGTTATCTAAGAATTTATGTCAAGAAAACATTAACAAAAACCCCCAGCACATTAAACTCAAGGAAATAGGGGAATCAAATAATAAACCACATACATTATTGAAATAGAAAGAAAAAGTGATATAAAATCAACAAAGCTAAAATTAGTCCATTCCAATTATCATTAAACCCTTAGCAAGAATGATAAGAAACTCAAAGTATTAATATTAGGAATGAAAAGAGGATATATCTCAAATGGGTAAATATCGAGATAGATAATAAAGAGTTATTATTAACAATTTTATTCTAAGAATTTTGACAATTTAGGTGAATTAGATAAAATAATTAAAAAACACATTAAAGGAATAAAGGAGAAAATATTATGACCACTTAAATAGTTGCAGAAAATACATTTAAAGTTAATGTATTTAAAGTTAATACTCTACACTATAAAAATTCTCAGCAAATTAAGAATAAAAAAGAGTTTTCCACTTTCTCACTGAATTTAGTAATGTCAAGCATGTATACTCTTAGTAGTTCACATTAACATTTTCCTAGATGATATTCCAGCTACTGTAACTTGACAAAAGTAAAAATAATATAAAGATTACATTTAAAAAACTCATGAGGTACACACAGAAAAACTAAAATGTTTATTTACAATAAAGTCATTATACAAAAATCAATTGAATTTTATATAATAGCAATGAACAAATAGAAAATTCAATATTAAAAACACTTAAACTACCACCATGTAACTATTAATAAATCTAGCAAACTATATGCAAAACCTCTATACTAGAAACTATAAAATATTTAGGAAAAAAAATGATAGAAATTAAAAAGTGATATACCATGTTTATATTTTGTAGGATGCAATAATAATATATCAATTCCTCTTAATTGGTCTCTATATATTTTTTAAAAGGTCCAATCAACATCCCAGTACTTTACTTTTATGGAAATTTGGATGCTGATTCTAAATTCTGTATGAAAATACAATGGACCTAGAATAGCTAAAGCATTCCTAAAGATGAAATCCATTCTTGGGGGCTTAAACTACCAAATAATAAGATCTATTTTAAAGTTACAACTGTTAAGATAGTGTAAATGCTGTGCTAAGTAGAGAAAAACAGCCTGATTAAATATATTTAAAAGTCTAGAGACAGAACAGAATCACTTTATTTGTGACAGAGACACTACTACTGTAATTCTACAGGAAAATAGTCTTTCAAGAAATGATACTCAGTTACAGAGCATATACAGTATTTAATTTGAGATTGATCACGCTCATTCATGTGAAGATAACAAATCTTCTCGAATTAAACATATGAAATTATCTTCAGACATTGGGGTAGATAAAGGTTTCTTACACACAACACAAAATCCCGAACCAAAATAATAGTAATGATAAGATAAAACAGACTTCAAAAAACTTGAGAACCTCTGTTCATCGGAATACAACATTAAAAGAAAAATACGCAACCACAATTTGGGAGGAGATAGTTGCAATACATATTTCAGCAATGGGCTCACATCTAAAATAAATTATTTCTGCAAATCATTAAGAAACTAATTGACAATGCAATAAAAACTGAAGAGAATACTTGAACAGTTACTTCACAAAATAAGATATATCCAAATGGCCAAAAAATTGCATAAAAAGTAACTCATCGCAAGTATCATCAGAAAAATACAAAATAAAATCACAGTGAAATATCCCTACATTCCCACTCACATGACAGTTAAAAAGGCAAATAATATCAAGTATTGACAATGAAATGGAACAATTTTAATTATCACTCAATGTTGGCAGAATTATAATTTAACATCTTTCAGAATCTCTTTGAAAACTCTTTTTTCTATTAAGGGTAATATTCTATAAATGATATTCTATGATCCAATAATTCAATTCGTAGATAAACAGTAATGGAAATGGATGCACTTACTAATCAAAAGATGTATATCAGCATTCTCATAGCATCTTTATTTATGATTAGCAAGTCTAAATGTTTGTCAGTAGTAGAAAGGATAAGGTGTGGTGTATTCCTACAATCAGACACTGCACAACACTGAATAAAAAGACTACTGCTATACAACATGTATGAATCTCAGACATATTCCTGCCAAGAGTGGCATAAAAGAGTACATATTTTATGATCACATTTATTAAACTTCAAAAATATGTAAAACTATGCTGGGATAATAAAAGTCACAATAGTGATTACCTCACTGGTAGTCACTGGGAAGGAGCATAAAAGGGGTTTCTGTGGTGTAAGAAATATTCTTTTTCTTTATCTAAGGGATGATTATATGAATTCACATAGATATAAAATTTATATGTCTAGATTTTTAATGTTTGTGTACTCTACTCCTACAAATAACACTTCAGTGAATTTTATTTTTGGAAACAACAAGTTAACCCAATGTGAGCTAGTCTCTTCATTACCATTTTTTTAACTAACATATAAAAAGCTGTACATAATTAACTTATACAACTTGATTATTTTGGAGATAAGTATGCAACAGTGAAACCATTACTACAATCTATGCCATAAACCTATTCACCACCTCCAAAAGTATTCTCTCACACTCTTGGGTTTTTTTGTAATAAAGGACTTAACATAAAATCTATACTCTTAGCAAGTTCTGAAGTATACTGTACAGTATTGTTAACTTTTTTTTAAATTACATGAAATGAAGATTTGATTGGCCTAGGAGGGTCTCATGTTCACTTCTTCGCTTGGGCTGGACAGAGCATGTTGAGTGAGAGTCTAAAATATCACAGTAAGGAAAAGGAGTTTCCTGAAGAAACTTTAAGAATTGTTACCAAGGTGGAAGAAGGGATGCTGCGCAGGCAAAGCAAGTGATAGCCACTAAATATGGTAATGGCTGGTGATTAATAATAACTGACACGTATGTTTATGTAAGCATTAAATATATTTTACCTTAGTTAATCCTAAAAACAATCCTATGAACAAGTATTCATATTTTATATTTAAGATCATTAAGCCATAGAGAGAATGACTTTTATTTAAGGCCACGCAGCCACTTAGAGGCATGTTTGGTACTTGAACACAGGTTACTTGTCTTGAGTACCTACATTTTGAACCTCTATCCTATACTGAGTCTCAAATATACATTGCTTGTTCAACAGTGTTTAAATAGATCACACTGGAAGGAGCAAAGGAAAGCAGGGGGGAACACAGGTTACTTGTCTTGAGTACCTACATTTTGAACCTCTATCCTATACTGAGTCTCAAATGTACATTGCTTGTTCAACAGTGTTTAAATAGATCACACTGGAAGGAGCAAAGGAAAGCAGGGGGGAAAAAGACCTGAATGCATTAAATTATTTCATTGTTTCATTTCATTCTGTTTTCTGAAAGGATTTTTTTAAATTTTGTCTTATATATCAAGAGCAAATTCATGGCTGCAAATTCACTGAAGCCTGGGAGACTATAAACACACATACACACCCATTATGGTTGCATTTTCTTTTTAATTCAAATATTTTAACATTTACTTGTGCATATTTTGTGGGCTGCAATGAGAATCACTTAGGGTAAATAGCATAGTTTTGTACCTTTATGTCTATCACTTCTCATCCCCTATTTCCCTTCTTTCCCAGCCTCTGGTAACCATTATTCTACTCTCTACTTCTATGAGAACCACTTTTTTTTTCTTTAGATTCCACATATCAGTGATATCATGAGGTATTTGTCTTTCTGTGCTTGACTTATTTCACTTAACATGATGGTTTTCAGTTCTATCCTTGTTGCTCAAAATGATAGGATATCATTTCTTTTTATAGCTGAGTATTCCATTGTGTATTTCTACCAAAGTATTTTTATCCATTCATCCATTGATAGACATTTAGGTTGATTCCGTCTCTTGACTATTGTGAATAGTGCTGCAGTGAACATGAGAGTGCATGTGTCTTTTTTGATATATTGATCTCATTTCCATTGGGTATATACCCAGTATTGGGATAGCTAAGAAGTAAGGTAGATCTATTTTTAGTTCTCAAAGCAATCTACACATCCAGCACAATCCCTATCAAAATACCAAGGACATTCTTCACAGAAATAGAAAAAGCAACCTTAAAATTTGTATGTAACCACAAAAGACCCTGTATAGCTAAAGTAATCTTGAACAAAAAGAACAAAGTTGAAGGTATCACACTTCCTGACTTCAAAATATACTATAAAGCTGTAGTAACAAAATCATCATGATACTGGCATAAAAACAGACAAATTGACCAATAGAATAGAATAGAGAGCTCCAGCTGACTTTTGACAGTGCTGCCAAAAATATTCAATAGGGAAGGATGGCCTCTTCAAAAACTGGTGATGGAAAAACTGGATATCTACATGCAGAAAATTGAAACTAGACCCTTAACCTTCACCATACACAAATCAACTCAAAATGGATGATAGACCTAAATTTAAGACCTGCAACTATGAAACTACTAGAAGAAAACACAAGGGAAATGCTACACTAAATTGGAGTGGGCTGTGCTTTCTTGAGTGAGATTACAAAGGCACAGGCAACTAAAGCGAAAATACAGATATGGGATTACATCAAACTAAAAAATTTTGCATAGCAAAGAAAACAATCAGCAGAGTGAAAAGATAACCTACAGAATGGGAGAAAACATTTGCAAACTACACATCAGGTAAGGCGCTAGCTAATATTTAGAATATAAAAGGAACTCAAACAACTCAACAGCAACAAAAACAAATAATCTGATAAACACTGGCAAAAGACGTGAACAAACATTTCTCAAAAGAAGACATGTACAAATGGCTAGCAGGCACATGAATAAATGCTCACCATCACTAATCATCAGGGAAATTCAAATTAAAATCACAATGAGATATCTCACTCCAGTTAAAATGGCTATTATCAATAAGACAAAAAATAACAAATGCTGGAGGGGATGTGGAGAAAAAGGAACTCTACTACATTGCTGGTGGGAGTGTAAATTGGTACAGACACTGTGGAAATAGTATAAAGATTCCTCAAGAGAGCTAAAAATAGTTTCATTTTTAATGATTTATCACATATAATTGGAAATTTAGAGTCTGTATTTTGTCTAAAGTTCAGTATGTTCCTTTTCAAAACTCAGGGGCTTCGGTGTTTGTGTCACCAAAAGATTAATTTTGCTATGCATGCAAAGACTAGAACGTCTACATGGAAGTAGATAAGATACCTTACAAAATGTCACTTTAGGTTGTTCATCATAATATTGAATAGGGTCACATAATTGGAAAGTTGTTTAAGCATAGACAGCATTATTGGGTGATGGCACAATCAGATACCACGGTTATCTTCCTGCTTGCAAACCCAGGTCTTTCATAGAAACGGACAAAGAAAATAAGTCTCGTGAAAGAAATTGTTCTTCAATGGCAAGTATACTGATGACCTCAGGAAATTGTAGCAACAATCACATTTTAATCCAAGCAGAGTAAATACTGTGGGACATAGGAAAGTAATGTCAAGTAAGAGGCTTTATTGGATTGGCGTCTGAAACAGATAAATGTGCAAATGCATAGCTGATGAAAAGAAATGTTTGCTACTACCCATTAAATGGATCAATATCAATTTACTAACTCTAATCTTTTTAAGGCAAGTTTGCTTTATAAATCATGACCTGCATTTTTAAATAACATACCATCAGAAGTCTAGCTTAGAATAAAATTAAGAGTTCCCTTTATATATTACTAGTACATTTGACAGTTAATATAAACTCAAAACAAGTTTGTCATTTTCTTAAAGGCTCCTCACCTTCATAGACTTTCAAGATCCTTATATTTGTACCATTCTATTTTGCTTAAAATTACTTGACTTTTTAAGAAATTTGCAGAAACCATAGTAGAAACTCATGAGCTTTAGTAAATACTTACAATTCGGTTCAACTCTTGTGTATTTCTTTATGGTGAAACAGCTTCTCAAGTTCATTTCCATATTGGTGTCAATATTCTCATTCATACCCACCCACAGGCAACTTGGAGAACAGAGTCAACAAATGCCCACAGAAAGAAATCTCTCATAGAGAACTAAAATGGGTGACATGAATGGATGAAAATAGAAGTAAGGATTATATGATTTTAAAAATCATCTCATTTTGGGGCCGGCCCGGTGGCGCACTGGATAAGTGCGCCGCTTGGGAAGCGCAGCGGCGCTCCCGCCCGAGGGTTCGGATCCCACATACAGACCGGTTCCCGCTCACTGGCTGAGCGAGGCGCGGGAGCAATACTGAGGGTTGCGATCCCGTTGCCGGTCCCCGGTCCGGTATGGGGGCGACACTGAGGGTTGCGATCCATTGCTGGACACGGAAAAAGACAAAAAAAAAAAAAAATCATCTCATTTTAATAGAATATTTAAAAAGCATATCTGGTGCAATAGAAAAAAGAAGTTTTTCAAAGGAACTTTGATTAATTTTTTTCTATAATCAGATATTTCATCATGTAATGTCTTTCTTCAGCATAGGGGACAATAGCAGAACATATTTATTAAAGGAAGAGAATCTTTTACATGTAGGTAAAATATTCCCCAGGTGGGGTGGAAGCCAGGATAACCAACTGCTTTAATATATTTCAGCCATCTATAATGAGACCAAAATTGTTTTCTTTCCCTAACCTTTGATGAAAGTTTCCGTAATGGTACAGATCTACATAGCAAAAGCCATGGGAATGAACATGTCACATCGACCCCCAATTTTAAGTAGCCTGGAAAAGGGAAGAACAGAAATACAATAATAAAATGAATTCTTATGAAACAAACTAAATAAAAAGAAATGAACTAGAACTAAAAAGAGCAGTAGAATTGCAGAAGAAAGCTAAGTTGAGGCCAGAGATTGGGTAGACAGAGCAGCATATGGAGTAACCAGATACTGAAATGGGAGGTTTCATAGAGCCTCCAAGATAGTTAGCAGATATTATTAACATTACATGAGAGAAAGAGTGGACCCTTTTTAACCTCAGCCAACATATGAATGGCCTTTAGAAATTAAAGGGGGAAGGAGACAGAAAGTAAGAGAGGAGGCAAATGAGGGAAGGAGGGAGAGAACTTGAGGGAGAGAATCTTCTTTATTATAAAAATGAAAGAAAAAAAATTCCTTCTCGGACTGTGTGTATTAGTCCATTTTGTGTTGCTATAACAGAAGTCCTGGAGCTGGATAATTTATAAAGAAAAAACGAAATTTATTGTTTACATTTTCTGAGTCTGGGAAGTCCAAATTCCTTCTGGTGGTAGTGACAGCAACCCAGGGGCCTCACACTGCAAAATGGTGGAAAAGGAGAGGAGAGGAGAGGAGAGAGGAAAGGAGAGGAGAAGAGAGGGAGACTCTCCTCTTCTTTTAAAGCCCTCAGAACCATGCCCCTGACCACCATTTTTAATCCATTCACTACTGCCAGGTCCTACAATCCAATCACCTCTTCAAGGCTCCACTTTTCTTTTTTTTTCTTTTTTTTCCTTTTTTCGTGACTGGCAACGGATCGCAACCCTCAGTGTCGCGCCCGTACTGGCCGGGACCGGCAACGGGATCGCAACCCTCATGTTGCGTCTGCACCTTGC
>NW_007730421.1:185713-186669 GCF_000696425.1 Galeopterus variegatus
GCAAAAGAGCTGAACATTGGAAGTTTTAGCAATCTAATCTTTTAGAGAGTTTGCATATCCTGAGTTTAGTTTTCTACATATGGCATTTGAAGACAGCCATGTATAAATAATTCAATCCTAACATTTCTGCCTTGTTCTTCCTGTTTTTATTCACAATTCCAGTCTAAATTGAAATTTTAAATCAGAAGCAGGCAAATTTGGGTAACTATGTAAATAATATAATATATTTATTTTAAATTTCATAAAGAATGACATATATTGATGAATGAGGGAAGGGAATAAACACACTTTGGAATGAGGCAGAGACCTGAGATTTTATTTAAATTCTTCCATTTACTCAATTTGTGGTCTAGAGCAAGCTGTTTACTTGTGTACATACTTTATTTCCTTATCTATATCATGGGACTAATAAAACTATAATGTCTGGATGGCCAAGTATATTAATGTATGAACAGTTCCAGCCAAGTATCTGTAATAGAATAGGCCCTCAAGAATATTGATATTAGGTAAATTTTATTAAACCATTTCTCTTTAAAATATTGTGCAAAGTATATCTTTTATTCCACAAAAAAATAGCCTATAAGGTAATAATTATTATATTTCCCAATTTTGCATGTGAATAAAGATTTCTCACAGTTAAATAAATTGATGAAAGACAACAGAGCAAGAAGGAAGTAGCAGAACTGGAATAAAAACTCATGTCTCTCTGGCTCTGGAGTTAGAACTTATAACCGCAAATCTCTACCATGCTCTATAAATGACTGGTTAGTTGCCACATTTTCTGCTCTCCTGATTACCTCTACGGAAAATTTCTTCCTGCCCCTTAACATTTTGTATTCACTTAGTACAATAGGCTTTATTTTTAAAACAGATACCGATTTAGAGAAAACCTGAAAGTGAAGAATACTAACTTGTGCAATCTGCTTCTGTACACCTAGCTTGCTCTAACTTAGCTA
>NW_007730421.1:187754-192210 GCF_000696425.1 Galeopterus variegatus
AGCTTGGCGGTGAGAACCCAACGCGTTGGAAATAATAAACCTCATGCCATTTGCATTGCTCGTGGTCTTGTTGTCTCTTCGAGGCGAGTCTTCCCGTTCTATGTGAGGTTGGGATTCATCCCAAATCTTACAAAAGTACATAAAATTCCCATATACCTCCTTTCTTTCACTCCACACACATTTTACCCTATTAAGATCTTGTATTAATGTGCTACAATTGTTAATATTAATAGCCAATATTTATAGATTATTATTATCTAAAGTCCATAGTTCACACTAGGGTTTACTCTTTGCATTGTATGTTCTATGGGTTTGGACAAATGTATAATAACAGTTAGCTACCATTACAGTACCTAACAGCATAGGTTCAAAGCCCTAAAATCTTGTGTTCTGCTTAGCTGTTGCTCTCTCCCTGCCCCAAATCCCTGGTAACGACTGAATTTTTTACTGTCTTTATAGTTTAGCCTGTTTGCAATGATGCATAGTTGAAATCATACAGTTTATAGCCTTTTCAAGCTGTTCTTTCATCAGGAATATAGATTTAAGAATCCTCCATGTCTTTTCATGTCTTGATAGCTCATTTCTCATTATTGCTGAATAATATTCCACTGTATGAATGCACCAAGGCTTATTCAATTTACCTCTTGAAGAATGTCTTTGTTGGGCTTGAGTTATGAGAATTATGTATAAAACTGCTATAAACACTCAAGTTAAGGTTTTTTTGTGTGTGGAAAGAAGTTTTCAACTCATTTTGGTAAATACCAAGGAGTATGATTACTTAGTCATGGTAGGAGTATGTTTAGTTCCGTAAGAAACTGCCGAACTGTCTTCCAAAGTAGCTGTTCAATTTTACGTTCCCACCAGTGATGAATAAGTGTCCCTGCTACTCCACACCTTTGGCAGCATTTGGTGTTTTCAGTGTTATGGATTTTAGCCATTCTATAGTGGTATCTCATTGCTATTTTTTTTTAATTGGGACATAGCTGATTGTATGTATTGTACGTATCTATGGGGAACAGACTTGAGTATCAAGACCATTGTGTAATATGTGATGTTCAAATTGGGATAATTAGTACACTCATCATTATACATTGTAAATGATTTTAGGGGCCCTTTACCAATTCCTCCCTTTCCCTCCTCTCCCCCTTTCCCACCTCTGGCAACCTCAGTTCAGTTCTCTTCTCTTAAAAAGTTCAGCGTATTATTGTGGTTGTTGTATCTTTTTTTTTTCCTTTTTTTATTTACTTGTTTATTTTTTATTAGTTCTCACATACAAGTGAAGATATGCAGTATTTCTCTCTTCCTGGCTTATTTCACTTAACATAACTTTCTTTAAGTTCATCCATGTTGCTGTGAATGACAATATTTCATTCTTTTTTATGGCAGTGTAGTATTCCATTTTGTAAATATACCACATTTTCCTTATCCACTCATCTGATGATGGGCATTTAGGTTAGTTCCAACTCTTGTCTATTGCAAATAGAGCTGCAATAAACATGGGAGTAGAGATGTCCCTTCAACATAATGATTTCCACTCCTTTGGGTATGATAAATGGTGCTAGAAAATTGGACATCCATACGTAGAAGAATGAAACTAAACCCGTATCTCTCTCCATATACCAAAATTAACTCAAAATGGATTAAAGAATTAAATAGATATCCTGAAACTATAAAACCCCTAAAAGAAAACAGTGAGGAGACAATTCAGGAAGTACGACTGGGCAAAAACTTTATGAATATGACCTCCAAAGCACAGGCAATAACAACAACAAAAAAAACCCCAAATGAGATATCAAACTAAAAACCTTCTGCACAGCAAAAGAAACAACAGAACGGAAGACAAGCAACAATGTGGGAGAAAATATTTGCAAAATAAGCATCCAGCAAAGGATTAATATCGAGAATATGCAAAGAACTCAGTCAACTTAACAGTAAAAAAACAAGCAACCCAATTAAATAATGGACAAAGGAGCTGCATAGGCATTGCTCAAAGGAAGATATATGAATGGACAACAGACACTTGAAAAAATGCTCAACATCACTCAGCATCCAGAAAATGCAAATCAAAACAACATTGAGATATCATCTCACCCCATTTAGACTGGCTATTATGTAAAAGAGAAAAAAAATACTGACAAGGATGTGGAGAAAGGGGAAACCTCCTACACTATTGGAATGTCTGTAAAATGGTGCAGCCATTATGGAAAATTGTATAAAGCTTCCTCAAATAACTACAGATAGAACTGCAATATTACCAGTAATTTCTCATTGTTGTTTAAATTTACATTTCCCTAATGACAGGATGTTAAGGATCTTTTCATAAGCTTATTTGCCATTTGTCTATCTTCTTTGTTGAAGCGTCTGTTCAACGCTTTTGGCCATTTTTTCATTGTTTTTGTTTGTTTGTTTGTTTGTTTGTTTTCTTATTGTTGAGTTTTAACATTTTTTTTTAAATGTTGGATGCTAGCCTTCTATGAGGTATCTGTTTTGTAAATATTTTTTTCCAGTTTCTGTTTGGTTTTTTATTCTCTTAATAATGATTTTCACAAAGCAAAATTTTTTAATTTTAATGATGTTTCACATGCATTTTCTTTATCATGCATTGTGCTTCAATTGATCAAAAAGTCATCACCAAAGCCAAAGTCACCTAGATTATTTCCTATGTTATCTTCTAGAAATTTATAGTTTTGTGTTTTGCATTTAAGTCTATGATTCATTTTGAGTTGATTTTTTTTAAGATATAAGATCTGTGTCTGGATTCATTTTTTTTATGCAAAATTCAGTTGTTTCAGGAACACATGTTGAAAAGACTATCTTTATTATCTTGAGATGCCTTCGTTCCTATGTCAAAGATCAGTTGACTATATTTATTTGCAGAGGTCTGTTTCTGAGCTCTCTGTTCTTATCTATTCATCTATTTGTGTATTCTATTGCCAACACTATACTGTATTTTTATAGTAACTCATAAAATTAGGTAATATATCAGTCCTCTAATTTTGTCATTCTCTTCTGTCAACATTCTGTTAGCAATGTGGGGTCTTTTGACTTTTCATATAAAGTTTAGAATAAGTTTATTGATATCCACAAAATAACTTGTTAGAATTTTAATTGGGATTGCATTGAAACTATATACCAAGTTCAGAGTAATTGACATGTTAACAATATTGAGTCTTTCTCTCTATTAACAGACTATCTCTCCATTTATTTTTATCTTCTTTGATATCTCTCATCAAAGTTTTGTGGTTTTCCTCACATAGATATTGTAAATATTTTGCTAGATTTATACCTAAGTATTTTTTTTTATTTTGGTGCTAATGTAAATGGTACTTTTTATTTCAAATTCTAATTGTTTATTGCTAGTAAATAAGAGAACAAATGACTTTTGAATATTAACCTTGCATTCTGAAATTTAGCAGTAATCTCTTATTAGTGCCAGGAGATGATGATGATGATGATGATGATGATGTTGCTACTAATAATTGTTATTATTTTTAATATTCCTTGGAATTTTCTGTGTAGACAATCATATTATCTGTGAACAATGGCAGTTTTCTTGCTTCCATTCCCATCTGCAAACCTTATATTTCCTTTTTATGTCCTATTGTGTTTTCTGAAAATTTCAGTATGAAGTTGAATAGGAGTGACGTTTTTGCTTTTTCCTGATATTAACAAAAAGATATCTAGTTTCTTACCATTAGGTTTGAAGTTAACTGTAACATTTTTGAACATTTTTTTCATTAAGCTGAGAAAGTTTACCTCTATACCTAGGTTTTATCATAAGTGATATTGGGTTTTGTCAATTGTGTTTAATGTATATATTGATATGATTATATAATTTTTCTTTTTTAGTTTGTGGATGCCATGGATTACATTAATTTGTTTACAAATGTTGAATCAGTCTTGCATACCTAAAATAAATCTCATTGGGTCATACTGTATAGTTTTTATACATTCTTGGACTTGATTTGTTAATATTTTGTTAAAGATTTTTGTATCTATATTCATGAAGGGTTTTGGTGTTTTGTTTTTTTTAATGTCTTTATTATTTTTGGTATTTAGAGTAACTTGGGCCTCATAGAATTGGTTAGAAAGTATTCCCTCTGCTCCTACTTTCTGAAATTAATTGTAGAGGATTGGTATACATTTTTTCTTAACTATTTGGTAGAGTTCACCAGTAAGCTCATCTGGGCTTACCTATTTCTGGTTTTTGTATTTTTTTTTGTCCTTTTTTTTTTTTTTTTGAGACCAGCCACACCGCGCTCAGCCAGTGAGCGCACCAGCCATTCTTATATAGGATCCAAACCCGCAGCGGGAGCGCTGCTGCACTCCCAGCGCCACACTCTCCCGAGTGTGCCATGGGCTCAGCCCTCTTATTTCTGTTTGAAAATGTGATTATGGGCCGGCCCGGTGGCGCACTGCTACAGTGCGCCACTTGGGAGTGCAGTGGCGCTCCCGC
>NW_007730421.1:193269-194688 GCF_000696425.1 Galeopterus variegatus
ATAGGAGAAGGGGCATAAAGAATAAGTATGATTTGTAACAATGAATGTGCTGATGAAAAAACCAGATTATTTCTTTCTTATGTAATTTTTGGTAGATTGGGTCTTTCAAAGAATTGGTCCTTTTGGCCTACATTATCAAATCTGTGGACTTTGAATTATTCACACTATTCTTATATTATCTGCTTAATGCTCATTGGATCGGTAGTGATGCTACCTCTTTCATTGTATTTACTAGTCATTTATGTCTCCTCTCTTATTTTCTTTAGTTAACCCTGGTTAGAAGTTTATCAATTTTATTGATCTTTTCAAAGAACCAACATTGCTTTCAATGATTTACTTGATTTCCCATTTTCGATTTTGTTTAATTTCTTTTTTTCCTTTTTGTCTTTTTTATTGACTGGTAATGGGATTGCAACCCTCGGTGTTGCACCCGCACCTCGCTAAGCCAGTGAGTGGGAACCGGTCTCCACATGGGATCCGAACCCTCGGCAGGAGCGCCGCCGCGCTCCCAAGCGGCACACTCTACAGTGCGCCACCGGGCCGGCCCTCAATTTTGTTTAATTTTTATTATTTATTTCTTCTACTTACTTGAGATTTAATTTACCCTTCTGTTTCTGTTTTGCTTAACTCAAATCTTACATTATTGATTTTAGATATTTCTTTTTAAGTATGTTCATTCAATTCTATATATTTCTCTCTAAGCACTGCTTTGACTACATATTAGAAATTTGTATAAGTCATATTTTCATTTTCATTTAGCTAAAATTATTTTAAAATTACATAGGAAAATTCTTATTTGGCTCATATGGTATTTAGGAGCTGTTAATTTTTACCTATTTTAAGATTCGCTGGTGTCCTTCTGTTATTGATTTCTAGTATTATTCCATTGTGGTCCATGAGCACATTTTGAATGGTTTGGATTCTTTTACATTTATTAAAGTGTGTCTTATGGCCCTGAATATCTTAAATCTTGGGGAATATTCCATTTGATCATGAGAAAAATGTTTGCTCTACTCTCGCTAGATGATGTATTTAGACAATTGATGATGCTGTTGCATTTAGCTATGTCCTTACAAATTTTCTGCCTACTAGTCCATTACCAATACAGTGCTGTTGAAGTCTCCAATGATAATAGTGGATTCATCTGCCTTTCCTTGCCATTCTATAACTTTTTCCCTCATATATTTTGAACCTCCATTGTCAGATGCATACACATTAAGGAATGCCATGTCTTCTTTGAAGGCTGCCCGATTTTTGATTATGTATTGCCATTCCTTATCGCAGCTATTTTATTTATTTATTTTTTTATTGCTCTTGTCTGCTCTGCCTGAAATTAATATAAACACTTCCACTTTCTTTTTTTTTTAATGGTTTTTATTTTTTATTTTTTATTTTTTTTTTATTTTGTCAATATACAAT
>NW_007730422.1:0-2812 GCF_000696425.1 Galeopterus variegatus
TATTGGTGGGAGCTAAAAAATAAACAAATTAATTTACCCACAAACACACACACACAAAAAACCAGCGGTGGGGTGGGGAAGAAGATATATCAACTATACTTTTTTTGAAGTTGTTACAACAAGCAAACGGAAAGGACATTCTTGGGGGGGAGGGGAGAGAGGGAGGAGGGCGGGAGGTGTCGGTGATGGGCCATAATAATCATATACATTGTATATTGACAAAATAAAAATTAAAAAAAAAAAAAAAAGAAAAACAGCTGCATTTTGTATTGTTTTCTCCTTCCTCCTATCCTTTCTTCTTTCTCTCCTCTGTCCTTTCTTCCACTCTTTCTTTTCACTTAACAAGTATGGGCTGAGGATCTACTATGTGCTGGGTTATATTCTATGTTAGAGATATAATGAAGAGAAAAAGAAAGTCATATGTTCTAGGATGTTTGAAAGGCAAGGTGGGGGACTAGGGTGATCAAGGTTGATAGAGGTCCGCCAATTTTCTTTAAAGCAGAAGTACTAATAGACATGATTTAGACATCTCAAAAATTTGTATGGAACCACAAAAGACCCTGAAGAGCTAAAGCAATCCTGAGAAAGAAAAACAAAGTTAGAGGCAACACACTACCTAATCTCAAACTATATTACAAATCTATGGTAATAAAACAGTATGACACTGGCATATAAAACAGACACATAGGCCAATGGTACAGAATAGAGAGGCCAGAAATAAGCCCATACATACACAGTCAACTAATTTTTGGCAAGGACCCCAAAAAGACACAATGGGAAAAGGATAGTCTCTTCAATAAATGATGTTGGGAAGACTAGATGTCCACATGCAAAAGAACAAAACTGGACCATTACCTCGCAAACTGTACCTTTAGCTTGCATGCACACAAATCAATTCAAAACAGATTAAGGACCTAAATGTAACACCTGAAACTGTAAAACTTCTAGAACAAAACACAGGGGAAAAGCTCTATGTCATTGGTCTTGGAAATGATTTTTTGGATAGGACACTGAAGGCACAGGCAACGAAAGCAAAAATAAACAAGTAGAACTACATCAAACTAAAAAGCCTCTGCACAACAAAGGAAACAATCAACAAAATGAGAAGGCTGCCTATGATCTGGAGAAAATATTCGCAAACCATATATCTGATAAGGAGTTAATATCCAAAAAATGTAAGGAACTCGTACAACTCAAGAGAAAAATAAACAATCCAAATTAAAAATGGGCAAAGGACCTGAATAGACATTTCTCCAAAGAAGACATAAAAATGGCCAACAAGTATATGAAAAGTTGCTCAACATCACTAATTATCAAGGAGATGCAAATAAAAACCCTAATGAGATATCCCCTCACTCCTGTTAGTATTGCTATTATCAAAAAGACAAGAAGCAACAAGTGTTAGCAAAGGTGCAGAGAAAAGGGAATGCTTGCACACTGCTGGTGGGAATGTGAATTTTTACAGCTATTATGGAAAACAGTATGGAGGGTCCTCAAAAAATTAGAAACAGACTACAATATGACCCAGCAATCTTTTGAGTATATACCCAAATGAAATAAAGTCAGTATTTGAAGAGATATCTGCACACCTGTGTTCATTGTAGCATTGTTCACAATTGCTGAGACATGGAAACAATCTAAATATCCACAGATGGATGACTGGATAAAGAAATTTTGATACAAATATACAGTGAATATTATTGAGCTTTAAGAAAGGAGATTGTGCTATTTGCTGCAACATGGAAGGAACCTGAGGGCACTATGTTAAGTGAAATGAGTCAGACATGGAAAGAAAAATACTGCATGATCTCTATTATATGTGGAATGTAAAAAAAAAATCAAATATATTGAAGGAGGGAATAGAACATGGTTATCAGAGGTCAGTGTAGGGGAGAATGAGGAGATGTAAGCCAAAGGGTACAGTTACATAGGATGAATGAATCTAGAGATCTAAAGTACAGCATGAATACTGTAGTTAATAATATATTTTATACTGGAAATGTTCTGGGAGAGTAGATTTTAGGAGCTCTAACTACAAAAAGGTAACTATGTAAGATGATGGATATGTTAAATTGCTTGTCTATAGTAATTTTTTCACTGTGTGTGTGTGTGTGTGTGTATGAAAAACCTCATGTTGTACACCTTAAATTCATACAACCAATGTATTGGCCTGAAAGTGTTCATCTGACTGTTGAGAAATGCTTTGAAATTTCTCCTCCATTCAGTGCTATTAAAATACCTCCATTCTCTCATTATCCAGTTGACTTTGAGGGATAACACTGGGCCTTCTGACTGCCTACCCTATATGCTTTTGGATAATTCATTTCATGCCTAACATAATTATATAGCGGCTTATCATGTTTCCCCTCCACTAGCATTTCTTCCAGAGTTCCCTGTTTTTGCCAATTTTCTGCATCACTGAGACTTGAAATTCCTAGCAGTTTCACTGGAATCATCCCTGATTCTCCATTTGCCTTTTACCATTCCATTAATTAACCAAATCTGATTTTTTTCTATTTGTTTATTCTTTATTGCATTACATCAACAGTATCTCTGTCATAGCCTTTTAAAAAAAATTTATCTTTTATTTATTTATTTTTAAATTTTATTTTGTCAGTATACAATGAGGTTGATTACTGTGGCCTATTACCAAAACCCCCCTCCCTCCTCCCTCTGCTCCCTCCCACCCAACAATGTCCTTTCCTTTTGCTTGTTGTATCAACTTCAAGGAGTTGTAGTTGTTAAGTCTTCTTCCCCCCCCCCTCGGTTTTTTTTTGTCTGTGCGTGAATTTATTTATTTATTTTTAGCTCC